>NC_080587.1:76917964-77220306 GCF_029962835.1 Magnolia sinica | reverse complement strand
TTTAATGGGCGACATTCATTCAACACCTTTTCTTATAATGTGGTCCACTCGAGATTGAGATATAACTCATTTTTTTTTGTAATATTATAAAATGATCTATAAAAATAGATGGACGGCATGGGATGAAACACATACATCATGGTGGGGCCCACAGACCACCAAACACAAAAGTTGAGAGGGGTTACCCTCCATTAAAACATTCATAATTATTTTTTGGCTCACATAGATGTGGTTCACAAATCTAGCCCATCCATTATGTGTGTGCCACTTGGATGAGGGGTCATACCAAGTTTCAGATGCATCCAAATTTCAGGTGGGGCCCCACCAAGTGCTTTTATATATTTTAGGCATGTCTTCACATGATTTTAGATGGTATGGCCCACCAGAGTTCTATATACGACTGATTTTTAGGATATCGCATAATTTAAAGGGGACCCATCAAATGCACGGTGTTGATTTACGACACACGTCATGGTGGGGCCCACACAACTCAACCTCATGGGGAGTTCCCAAGAGCTCGACGCATAGAATATTATATATATATATATATATATATATATATATATATATATATATATATATATATCTATGTATGTATGTAACACCGTCCGTCCATTTTGAGATATCATTTTAAGTCACGAGCTAAAGAATGAGACAGATAAAAATCTGTAGTGGACCCCACCACAGAAAACAATGGGAGGGTGATTCCCACCGTTGAAACTATCCTAAGGCCCATCGTAATGTTTATTTGAAATCCAACTGGTTCAAAGTAATAAAAAAAATGATCGTGGGGCCCACACAGCACCAACCACCAGCCAATGGATGGTGTAGGGGGAGTAGCCAATCTGTTTCCCTTATTTGTGGTGTGGTCCATTTAATCTTTGAATATGATTCAATTTTTAGATAATTCTGTAAAATGATCTCGAAAAATGGATGAACGGTGTGTGTTGATCCCAAATTTTCGGTAAATCCAAAACTCAAGTGGACCATGCCACACAAAATAGTGTGGAATAACGATTTCCAACGTTGATACCTTCCTTAGTACCACAATAATGTTTATTTGCCATCCAACATGTTCATAATATAAAAAAGATATGAATGAAGGGAAAACACAAACATCAGCTTGATCCAAAACTTCTATCAAATGCACGGTGTTAATGTTCGATACACATCATGATGGGCCCCACAAAACTTACTAACATTAGTTCTTAAAATCTCAGGGCATCAATAAGTTGGGTCACAATTTTGACTAGAATATTTAACCCATTTTACATGTCTGGTCCACTCACTCTATTTTACTGATCATTACTCTCAATTTGACTAGTTACTCGCCCCGATCATGCTACATATAAGAAAGATATTGGGCAAACAAGATTAATCAACAATTTGAGTGAATTTTGATTTAAACATCTGAAGTTATTACTCTTCAATTTGAACTGATCAGATTGTCCAAAAACGGTTAAAGGTTGTTCATAATATCAAAAATATATGAATGAATAAAAAACACAAATATTAGCTTGATCCAAAACTTCTATGGCCTCCAAGAAATTTTAAATAGTAGAGGTTCAATCACACTATTTCCTGTGGTGTGGTCCACTTGAGCTTTGGATATGCTTCCTTTTTGTTCTTTAGACCTCAAATTATTTGTTAACATGGATAAATGGAGTGCATAAAATAAATAATTAACAATGGACCCCATAGAGTTTACTCTGATAAGAGTAATGAGTAACTCACCTAAATATAGTAGAGAAGGGTTTCCTTAAAACATTCATAATCATATATTGGGCCTGCCTAAATGTGATTCAAACATCTAACCCACTCATTATATGTGTCCCACTTAGATGAGGAATCAGACCAAGTTTCAATTGTATCCATGTCTGTATTAACTTATAAACAGATTGGATCTCAAATAAACATCGCGACGAGCCCTAAGAAGGTTTCAATAGTGGGTGTCACTATCCCCCTCTTTTCTATGGTGGGTCCACTTGAACTTTGGATCTGCCCCGTCAATCAGATGCACCATGCCATGGTGGGCCACGAGCTTAAAAATAAAGTCAATCCATGACTTGGGTGGGCCACACCACATACTATAGTTGAGAGGGTTACCCTCCCATTAAAACATTCATAATCATTTATTGGGCCCACCTAGAGTCAGACCAAGTTTCATACACATCCAAAACTCATGTGAGCCCCACCAAATGCTTTTATATGTTTAAGGGATGTCTTCGCACAGTTTTAGACGTTATAGCCCACCTGAGTTTCGTATACGACTGATTTTTGGACTTAAAGGGGACACATCAAATGCATGGTGTTGATGTTCTATACACACCATGGTGGGGCGCACACAGATTAACCTCATGGGAAGTTCCCATGAGGTGACCTTATAGTACCATTTCACTATTTAGGTAACTCTTTCATGGGTATTACTCTAATCGTGTAGGGCCCACCTTGATATATTTTTTGTATATCGACACCGTCCATATATTTTTCCATCATATTTTAGGATGTGATTTCAAATCACAAGAACTCAATAATCTCAGGTAGGCCATACCAATCAAAACAATGATGAATAACTATTAAAAACCTTTTAAAGGCCACAAAAGTTTTGGATCAATTTGATCTTTGTAGTTTACCTTCATCTAGATCTTCCTTGCATTATCAACAAGTTGGATTGCAAATAAACATTAATAAAACCTTACGATGGGCTCTTTATAATTTTTAATGGCGAGGTACTATATAATCATTCTTTCTAGTAGTGTGGTCCACTTAGGATTTAAATCTACATAATTTTTTATACCCGGCCCAAAAATGGGTTGAAAAAACATAGGGGCCATAAGGATATACAACACATCATCAAAATCATCAAAATCTCACTTTTGTTATCTAACTCTTCAATTTTTCTCGTCAAAATAAAAAATCTAGTTTTCTTTTTTAAAAAATATATATTTTTTACAATTTGTCAATTTTTTCATAATTTTGTTTAATTTCTTAAATTTTCTTTTTCAAAATATCATTTTTTTATCTCACTTTTATTATATAACTTTTCAATTTTTCTTGTCAAAATGCAAAATCTAGTTTTCTTTTTTAAAAAATATATATTTTTTTTCAATTTGTCAATTTTTTCACAATTTTATTTAATTTTTTAAATTTTCTTTTTCAAAATATCATTTTTTATCGAAATTTTTTTCAAAATTATCAACATTATTCAATGTTCTTAATTTTATTTTTTTTCAAAATCTAAATTTTTATAAAATTACAGTTTTTTTTTCAAAATTTAAAATTTTCTTAAACATTGTTAATTATTTTTCAAATTTTAAAATTTTCTTAAATATTGTTAATTATTTTTCTAAGCTTCTCAACTATTTTTTTTTTTTCGAAATTCATAATGTATTTGAGGTAGGGGCTGGATCGGAGCATTAGAGACGGTCTTTGACAGTCTCTAATAGAGACGGTTTAAGACCGTCTTTAATAGAGATGGTCTTTGACGAGGCTATAAGACGGTTGAGAACCGTATCAAATAGAGACGGTCTTTGACAGTCTCAGATTACAAGTAAAAGACGGCCAATGACCGTCTCTAATGCAGACGGCCAATGACCGTCTCAGATGACTGCATATAAGACGGTCAAGGACCGTCTCTAATGCGGACGGCCAATGACCGTCTCAAATGACCGCATATATGATGGTCCACGACCGTCTTAAATGATTTCTGGACGTTTAAATTTAGAGACGGTTTACGGCCGTCTCTAAAGTGTCTTTAAACCAAGCAATTTTAGAGACGGTCCAGAACCGTCTCAAAATCCGTCCTTTCTTTCCATTTTTCACGTAGTGTATGTTTATTTGTCATCCAACCTGTTTCGTAATATTAGAATGACATGGATGAAAACATAAATATCAGCTTGATTTAGAACTTATATGGCCATGGGAATTTTTCACATAGACGTTTAATTCATCAATCATGGTACACCCGTACAAGTTTACTCGGTACAAAATCGGCTTTTAAAAAAACATGAGGCAAATCCAAAACTCAATTATGCCCCACCATAGGTTAAAAAGTGGGCAAACAAATGCCCACCGTTGAAACATTCCTGGTGTCCATCGTGATGTTTATTTCCCCATCCAGACAGTTCATAAAGTCATTCCTATAAAGGTGAGCAAAAAACACAAAAACATTAATAGCCTGATCCAAAACTTCTAGAGCCCATGAATGTTTCAATGGTGGAGGTTTAATCTAACCTCATTGTTTCCAGTCATGCAACCAACTTTAGTTTTTGGATTTGCCTCATTTTTTGTATTATATTCTAATTGATCCAGCTGAGAAATAAGATGAATGGGGTAGATTTCTCACAAACATCATTATAAGCCCCGCTTAACTACCTGTTACAAGAAGTTCTTGCAAAAGGCTTTGGCAAGCAATCCACGGTGGGTTGACTCGGAAGTCCTCCAATCGATACAAACACTAATGTTAAATTTCATTTGAACTGGATTTGAGAGCTAAATTAGATCTTTCCTATGTATGGATGGGAGTAGGCCGATGTATTTTGGGTGTAAAAAATTTAAAATATTTCAAAGGCATGATAAGATCATTTAGATGAAGTGGGAGTAATATTTTAGGAATTAAAAGGGTGTGTTAGTTGTCTAAGATACAATCCATATTTCACCGGTAAAAAAGCTTTTTAAATACCTTAGATTTTATCAGCAGTGTGTTTGGTTAATTTTACCTTGTACAATAATAACCTTATCTCAAAGGGGCTTTTTAAATAGCTTAGATTTTATTAGCAGTGTGTTTGGTTAATTTCACCTTTTTCAATAATAACATTATCTCAAAGGCTATTTATTTAGGACACTATTGAGTTTCTCATTTATAAGATTGACAATAATATATTAAAGAGGTGGGAGATCAGTAGAAATCTTAACAACACTTGTATTCCAAAGGCAATGTAGGTTATAGTGTTCGTACTTGCTTTGGGTTATTTAGACATTCAATTCACTGTTTTGAATTGTCTAGTAAGTCCAAAGTACATTTTATGAGCTACCATGCAAAGATGATAATGACTAGATGGCCCCATCCATTCCTAGTTTGTCTTTATTTTTGGAGCCATCCTTTTTGTGAGCCATGGATTACCCCAAAAAAGTGACTCATTGGAATCATAAGCATGCATGGGTGGAACATGTGATGTTGCCTACACCGCTAATAGTGGTGGTGTGGTGGTGTTGGGCCTTGTGGGGCCCATTGTGATGTATGTATTTTATATGCACACTGTCTATACATTTTATCAGCTCATGAACCCATAAATTAAAACAGATCCAAAGCTCAAGGGGACCAAACCACAGGAACAATGGTGATTGAATGCCCACCAGTAGAAACTTCTTGGGGATAATAAAAGTTCTAGATCAAGCTTATATTTGTGTCTTTCCTTCACTGAAGTATGTATGACCTCATCAACAAGTTAGATGGGAAATAAACATTAAGTTGGGCCCTAAGAAGGTTTTAATTGTTTGTGTTATTATCCCTTTTGTTCTTTTTGTGTGGTCAACTAGAGCTTCGGATTTATTTTATTTTTGAGTTCATGCCCTAACTTCCAACACATCATCAAAGGTGGTGTGGGCAACACATATGTTCTATTTCCATCATAAACAATCTATAGTGGGCTCCAACAAATAAATTGATTAAATAGTTGAATTAATAAACCTATTTGGTGTAAATGATCTAAACCATCTGATCATATAGTTAGATTGTCAAAGTGATATAATATTTGCATGGTGGCCCACAAAATTATGTTGGACCTATATATATATATATATATATATATATATATATATATATATATATATATATATATATATATATATATATATATATATATATATATATATATATATATATATCCTATGTTAGTGCACTAGTTCTGACGGAAATGGCCCCAAAACTGAGGTTGTCCAACGACAAAAACAGCATTGATGGGGAAGACACATGCCTACTGTGTTCTGGAAGAATAAATCAACAGATTTGGCATGATGACCTCCCGATAGTACTAAGTTTGTGATGGTGCATTGGAGATTTAAAGTTGGGGTGATGATGCAGATGGGGTTGCAGACATATTGATGGCTAGAAAGCGAGATGCTAACATTAGAGACAGTGAAAATGAAAGATTAGATGAATGGCCCGATTAAGAGATGGGCTTTGAAATATGTTATTTCAAAAACCATATTTACAATAATTTAACTATATTTTTCATTAATGAGAATAACAAGAATATATAGAAGAAGTGGGAGATCTGTAAAACAACTTAATAAATATACATATATCCATTTATATAATTATCTATGGTATATATGGGAAGTGATACGTGTATAATTGTACATACGTGTCATATACTCTTACAAATAGTATAGCAAGATGTGAGCTTTGATTTTATCCATAGCCTTTGTGTCCTCTTAATTTCTTCATACGAATAACTAGTAAGGTTGTTAATGGACTGAGCTTGGACCTAGCAGAATCAAAATTTGAGTGGGGCTGGGTGTAATAATTCCAAAATCTATGCTAATGCTAAAGCTAACCGCAATCTTGGCCTATTGATAGCGGTAGCTAGTAACTGGCATCCACTCTCCTCCTCTTTGCCCTCTTTGCATGCAATATGCATGAAGCATATTACTAGGAACCTGTTCAACATATGCCCTATAGGGCCCACCATCATCCACTTGTACATCCATTGTATTCTGTCCTGTTAGTAGGTCAGCTTGAAATCAAGGCAAATAGGAGAATCAAGCAGGCTTACAGTACATGAAGGAGCGAGGATGGATAGCTCATTGTTGTAACTATCATGTTTCCTCTCTCTCTCTCTCTCTCTCTCTCTCTCTCTCTCATACATACACATATGCATGACCTTCCTAGCTTTGTGTCCTTTTCTCTCCTCTCTTTTCTTTGTGTGCATTGGATGGGAAGTAGATTGTCTTACCCCTGCCTGTCTCTAACCACGAATGGATAGATTGGTGTGGGAGCCCACTGCGTTGTGTTTATTTATCCCTTTTCTCATGTCATTTTAAGGCGTGACCCAAAATTGAAGTAAATCCAATGCCAAGTAGACCACACCACAGATGACTCTTACATTTAATGCAATTCAAGCTTAATATTTTTAGAATGTTGGATCTACCTTATTTTTTAGTCTCATACCTTAAAATGATATGAGAAAAGGGTTACAGATACATCACGGTGGCCTCCATACAAATATGCTGGTTCGTGGCTAGAGAACTGTGTCCTACCCGTCTCTAGCCACGGACAAGAAGATCTATGGAGAGACCCACCTTGATATATCTGTTCATATATCCACCTAGTTCTTGATTTTAATGCACCTGTCACCATCATTTGGGCGGCTACCTGATTTTAGAATTTACCCATCTACTAATATTTACGGTGGTAAATGGTTAACCAAATAAGCCCTAAGATTAGTTGGACTATTTTTGTCTATTCTTTTTCTATCCATCCATTTAAAAGCTACTAATTGACAGCAAGGAACACCCCGTGGATGAATCACCTTGGATTCTCTCAATCCACAGATGGAGATTGGTTCATCACATCAACTATCTGAAATACACGATGATGGCCCCACGTAGGCGAACTGAAAACACATGGATGCTATGCATGCCCTCATATGAGGTATCATGTGTATGCACCCCCAATAAAGGACACATTGAATTACAAAATCTTCACCGTACATGTATAGTTGAGGGCCATGATCAAGAGGAAAGAGATATGAGTAGCCCTTTTAGACCCACCACCATACATACATTCAAGAGTAGATAACATTGATCTGTGACATATCATCTGAAATATATCATTGTTAGACTTTTCAACGAACAAAATGCCATGGCAGAAGCTTCTCCAACGGTCCATTTGCCATGCAACGGTTCCCATCACTCCCTCGAGTAATTTCTTACCTTGCACATACACTTCTCGTTCGCTGACCTTGTACAGAGCTATGTATATATATATATATGGGGGAGTGGATTAGGTGCGGCCCCGGCCTCACCAAGACAGTGTGGCTCTTACCGTGGGGCCCACCTTGATGTATGTATTTCATATCCACACCGTCCATCCATTTTTCCAGATCATTTTATGGCATAATCTCAAAAATGAAAAACATTAAATTTTCATGTGGACCACACCATAGGAAACAGTCGTGATTGATCATTAATGGACAACATAAGTTTTGGATCAAGATGATACTTGTTTTTTACCCTCATCCAGATTTATGTTACCTTATCAACGGGTTGGATGGTGAATAAAAATTACACTGGGCCGTAGGAATTTTTAATGGTAGGGCGTTTAATCACCACTATTTCCTATGGTATGGTCCAACTGATATTTCAATCTTATTCATTTTTTTGGGTATGCCCTAAATGATCCGCAAAAACAGATGGACGGCGTTGATATAGAATACATGCATCAAGGTGGGCTTGTTGGTAAGGGCCGCAGTGTCTTGTGTGAGGACGGGGCCGCACCTAATCCGCTACCGTATATATGTGTGCACGGTAAAGTTTGAATGATTTCTTTTTGTATTTTTAAGCCCACATTAGCGTATCATGCAGCCAATCTACATTCTGCCTTTTGTGCCAACGTGGGCGTGATCCAAGACGTGGGTTCCACCATGCAGATGGCCTTGCCAGAAAATCATGTCGGTCCACTAATCGGGTAGGTTTTAATGAAACAAATGGACTCTCACCCGGGTGGTAGACTCCCTAGAGTTTCAACACCGGGTCAAGGGTTCGAGTACCCACGGTGGTGAAATCCCACGGCGTGCGTGTGTGGGGGTGTGTGTGCGTATGTATAAAAAAAAACGAAGAAGAAGAAATTGGCCATGTTTTGAAGCTTTCGATTTGTTTCTAGGACTGTGGCACACATGATGAGTCGACCAGAGTTTTTTTTTTTTTTTTTCTTTCGGTCCATGGGATCCACCATGATGTGTGTGTTTTATCCATACCATCTATCCATTTTGCCAACTCATTTTATGGTGTTAGGCTGAAAACGAGGCAGATCCAAAGCTGAAGTGGACCATACCACATGAAACAGTGGGGATTGAATGCTCACCGTTGAAAACTTCTTTGGAACCACGGAAGTTTTGGATCAAGCTGATTTTTGTGTTTTCCCTTCATCAGATCTGTATGACCTCATGAACAGGTTATATGACAAATAAACATCACGGTGGAGCCTAGGAAAGTTTCAACGGTGGACATCATTATCCCCACTGTTTTCTGTGGTGTGGTCCATTTGAGCTTTGGATATGCTTCAATTTTGGGCTCATCCCCTAAAATTAGCTGGAAAAATAGATGGACAGTGTGGATAAAACACATCCATCATGGTGAAGCCCACAGAGCTTTGAGATCAGCTTGCTGGCTGATGTTATGGTCACCAGCCAAACCGCATCCATTTGGTAGCTGTTTAGTTTCAATCATCCATTTGTTAGCTCCATCCACAGCGTTCTGACAACTTGGACGGTCTGGATATACGTAAACAAGTGCCATACATGTAGATGATAGATCATCACCATTTCTATCTTTGAAATGGTACTAAACTATCAAAAGAATCTAGACTATCATGCATATAATCTACATTTTCCAGCGCAAGCTAGCATAAAATTCCATGGACATCCGTACCCAATTCATATGTCATGGGCCATGATAATAGACCACTGACCTAACATGAAACACCTTTCCATGCACTAACGCCAAAAGTTCACTCCTTATAAATTCCATCCTGGCCAAGCCACAAATGTACACTTGTGGGGTTCTATACAAGCAATTGAACGAGCTTTCTCTTTATTGGGAATGGAAAAAATCCCAATCTCCATAATTTTCCCAAGTGGTGTAGCCATGTGGTCTGTTTTTCTCTTGTTTTCTGCCTCAGTAGTAGGAATTTCCTCTAGTCCTGACACCCACATAGAGAATTCTAAAGAGAATGTGCATAGGGAGTGTGGTTACACTAGATATCCTGACCTCTGCATGGACACCTTGTTAGGGTTAGGGCACCAACATGGTGATATTTTGCCTGCCCTAGTTGAAAAGATTAGAGATGAGACCAAGATGCCCACGTCAAATCCAAGCCACAAGCAAGTGGGCCTACTAACGCAACGTGCCCATGTTTCCACCATAGGTAGGAATATCTCTTTTAATCCTTGCTTTTTCTTAAAATGGTTGTGTTTTATTCATGATTTTAATGGTTGGATGTGTATGTATTTACATGTATTAATGTATGTTTTCATGTATATATATGTATGCATGTATTTTTAATATATAGACATGTAGATAAAGGTATCTAGCGGTTTGTAAGGCAGTTCGTGTACACGCCGCCACATATGCCGGAGTGCCACATAGGCATGAGATCCAATCCTTCCATCACGTGGGTCTGGCCGTATAGATCCTCTCGCCAAAAAATCAAATTGAGTGACAGTGTTAGTAATGAGTTGCCATGGTTCTTTTCATCCACCACTTTTTTGTGAGCTGTGGCCCACCGGCTGAGCGGATCGACCTGATTATTTTTTCAAGACAATGAGAATGATCAACCCATCTTATGGACGGATTAGATCTCACGTCCGTGTGCAACTCTGGCACATATGAGATACTGGGTATGCGTACATGTACTTTATATGTGCGTGCATCTCTTTTTCTTACGCTCATATATGAAATTAAGAGGTACAGAATCATGAAAGATCTTTGCCCGTTGATGATCATTTTCCCACTCCTAAGAACATGATATGGTACAACTGATGTGCACCTTATTATATATGGTTCCATCACATGTGTTGGACATGATATGGACATTCCAATCATCAATCAAGGCCGTCCATCCATTTCAGCAAACGGTTGATAGCCCATTCGACGCAATAGGAACAAGAGATCGAATTGGTTTACATTTCATTTTAATAAACATATCATCTAATGGGCCAACCTTTTGCATTTGTACGTAGGAGACTGTGAGGAGCTTATGGAAATGTCTGTCAAACGACTCAACCAATCTCTCTATGCTCTCAAAGACTCTCCTTCAAAAAACAAACTAAACATCCAAACATGGCTCAGTGCTGTGTTGACGTTTCAACAGTCTTGCAAAGACTCAGTCAAAGACTTCTCCGACGACCTTGTTTTGCAAATTTCCGGCGAGATGGACCATCTATCCAAGCTGGCTAGTAATGCTCTAGCCCTAGTCAACCGTATTTCCGGCCACCGGAAAAATACTACCAGACCCGACGGCAATTTTCCGACGTGGGTGTACCGTAGAGATCGAAAACTGCTACAGGCAACTGTAATACATGCGGATGCAGTGGTGGCGCAAGATGGGACAGGTAATTACCGGACAATCTCCGAAGCGATCAATGCAGCTTCTGGCGGACGGTATGTAATTCACGTGAAATCGGGTGTTTATAAGGAGAAGATCCACATAAACAAGGATGGAATTACATTGATCGGTGATGGGAGGTTTTCAACACTAATCACCAGTGATGATAGTGCCGCTGGTGGCAATAAAATGGCTGGATCGGCAACACTCGGTATGAGTTCCTTTGACTAGCTAGAAATTTTATTTTTTATTTTGTTAATTTCATGGTTTTTTCTAAAACCACTAATCAATGGTTTGGCCCACCAGATAGACGACCTGAATTCATCTATGGTAGAACCATAAGTGGTCAATTGCAATACTCTAGCTAATGAACCTAAACGGCTTCATTGTGGCAAATTTGAGAAATTAATTAAGCTACCGCACAGAAAAAAAAAAAAAAAAAACATCAATGACCATAATCTCCTTCAATCCAGACCTTACAAAACAGTGGGGCCCACCGTGGATAGAGCAGAATAAAAAACTCACACTGATCAAACAATCTTAACCGTCTAATTTCCTCATTGAATTTGGATTCCAGATCATTTTCTTTCTTATTTCGATTTGACGGCCACCAATTGGAAATCAAGGGTAACTGATCAGTATGATTTACCAGCTATGGTCCATCTACAATACGTAGGCAAAAGCCATCATGGAGAAACATTGGTTTTGTCTCCTGAAGAAAAATACTACCAAAAAAAAAAAAAAGAATTTTCATTAGAGTTCTTCTTGTGTTCTTCATCTTCTCATCTCCCACTTCTCAAACATACAGCTGTTTCTGGTGACGGATTCATCGCACAAGATATCGGATTCCAAAACTCTGCTGGACCCGAAGGCGGCCAGGCCGTTGCTCTTAAAATCACATCCGACCGTTCAGTTCTCTACAGATGCAGCATCCGAGGCTACCAAGACACCTTATATGCACTCGCACTCCGTCAGTTCTACAGAGACTGTGACATTCATGGAACCGTTGATTTTGTCTTCGGAAACGCAGCTGCCGTCTTCCAAAACTGCTACCTCATTCTCCGTCGACCTCAACACAAAGCATACAATGTCATCTTCGCAAACGGAAGATCAGACCCTGGCCAAAACACAGGCTTCTCCATCCAAAATTGCAAGATCATGGCTAGCTCTGATCTTTCACCATTCAAGCATTCAATCCCATCCTACTTAGGAAGACCATGGAAGATGTATTCAAGGACGGTGATCATGCAATCAAGCATCGATGATGCCATTGCACCCAGAGGCTGGATTGAGTGGGAGGGAAGTTTCGCCCTTAAGACACTGTATTTTGCTGAGTATCTGAATGTTGGACCTGGGGCTGGTACCTCTAAAAGGGTACAGTGGCCTAGCTATCATGTCATTGGGTCTGAAGAGGCTGGTAAATTTACAGTGGGTCGGTTCATCGGTGGAACTTCATGGCTTCCTTCCACAGGAGTAACATTCTCTCCGGGGCTTTGATTTGGATTGAAATGTTTTTACGATGTGGGTCCCTATCGGATTTGATGATGGATGAAGTTGGGATTTACGCTTTCAAATGAAAATAAAATAAACATGGCTAATAGATAGATGTGTGAGATTTCTGTGATGAAAGGAATGTATAAAAATGGTATATAGCTTCTTGTTGTTGTTGTTCTTCACAAAAATATACACATTGTTTTCAGCATTATTAAATATTTTAAAGTATATATATATATATAAAATGTGAGCTGTGAAAGTTAAAAAAGAAGTTTGAGTTGTGCCAATTCGAGTTAGGTTTTGTTGATTTTTTTTCCCTTGTTATGTCTAGTTTTTCTGAGTTTTTCAAGTCGAGTTGGGGTTTTCTCAAGTTCTGACTGAGTCGTGATTGGATCGAGTTTTTTGAGTCTTTGTGAAATCTAATTAAGTCCAGTGGAGCTGGGGTTTTCCTAGTTTTTAAACTATGCTTTGATTCTCCGGCGGAATGTGATTGATGATTATACACATTTGATATTTTTCATTTCTAATCGATCATCCAATGAGCATTCAGTGATGTAGAGCGGGTCGTGGACACTTTCATGACCAAGATGGATCAGAAAAGGTCCAGTTGACGACAAAAGTGATCCAAACCGTTAAAACTTAAAATGGACATATCTTGCAAATCAGAATGAGCTATTGGACGTACCATATATGATTTTGGGTAGGACAAACCCAACCTGGCATAGCCGGGTTGCCCAAGCCGAATTTGCGAAATACCATCAAATCAATCGTCGAATCCCTGTTTTAATTTCGCTTTACTATTTATAATAACTTTTAGTTTGATTATAACTCTTCATCAATTTGGCTTTAAGAGTTGCATCCAACATGAAAAATGCTTAGAATAATTAGGAGAACAACATGGTGAAGCCAAATAGGATACTTACTTTTTTTAGCTAAAAACCATGCGCACTAGTAGGAATCACGACCGTCTATAAATAGTAAGTTTACTATGTATAGTAAGTCGTGCTTTCTAAGAGTTTTAGTTGTAGTTTAATTCTGAAACTTCTCCCTAGGATTTGTAACCTTATTTAAAGAGCTATAAACTCATTTTTCATCATCAATAAAATTATTTCGAATATTTTAGAATTATTTTTATTTTCTTTTCCTCATGGATTCGAAATTTCTCTATGAGGAGTCCAGAGAAGTTCCGTACATTTGGAACGGTTATCCCCCTAGAGGAAGACGGTGCTCGACCTCACGTCCTTCCTTGTGTCATCCAGTGATCTAATATCTTAACAATCAAATATAATAGCTTTTAGTTCATAAGGCGTTTGCCTAGCTTAATGAATTTCACATAAAGTAACGAGAAGTTGCCACATGTCGACACATTCGTAAGAGACATCAATACTTATCTCTCGATCATGCCTACACTTGAAAAGGCAGTCAACTCTAGCAAGGCATGTGACTGACACATGCAAGACACTTGTGACCCCTCGGCATGTTATAAGAATTTCTAAACAATCTACTAATGCTGGATTTTTCGCAGTCCAATATACACATGGCATGGCTATTGCAGATTAACTTTGAAAGGAAAAATTTTCATTCGAGAAAGGAAAAATTTTCATCCGAGACTCTCCTATAAGCCATTATGAATTAGGAATACGGAATGAAAAGTCATTAAAAAATAGAAGCAAATCATATATGATAGCAATTACAAGTAAGAATTTCAAATCCTAATAGGATAAGGCCATTGCGTAATCGGAACATAAGGCACGAAGACTTACACACAGCTATCGCCTCTCCAAATGTATAAAAGCAGCACTTGCGGACCTTGCCAATAACAATCAACCTAGGACTTTATATATTTTTCTACATTGTCTTTATCTATTGTTTACATTTATTAATTTAGCTTCTTAACTTAGTCACTCCATTTCAATTAATTTGAGTTAATATTCAGCACACATTCCATTTCTAAGTGGCCGCATATCAAGCGCCACATACAACCCAAGTATCGTATAAGTCCCTTCCATAGAAAATCGTTCCTTAAAAATGGTTGGTTATGCTTTTCAAAAGATTAGATCTCAATTACAAAGATAATGTATAGAATTCTTAACCATACATTTAATTTAGAACTTATATAAATGAATTTGGGTCCCACCGTGTACGGACCAGATTGGAAGATAAAAAGTGGTCGGTGCCATTTCTAGCTGTAAGTAGCTTTTGATGCATCAGAACGGAAAAAGTGTCCTGATTCACACATTCCTTGAAAGTGAAGGCCATTCTTGGCTGATTCATGCCTTAGGTCTTATGGGGCCCACACCAGTGGTGGACAATCCAAAATCCTTCAAGATTGGAAGATCCTAGACATAAAATATTTTGACCTTTCTAATAGAAAGGTGGTGGACAATCCAAAATTCTTCAAGATCGGAAGATCCTAGACATAAAATCTTTTGACCTTTCTAATGGACGGTTGATTTTTTTTTCCCTTAACTGTCTATTTGATGGACACTGTTCGAAGGGTTATAGGAACTTGTAATCTAGAAGATTTTCTGCGAATTTCCTGTCCACTTTACGACCCATAAGACCAACGGTCTGGATCAACAAACCAAGCATCCTTCGACAGATTGAAAGGCTAGGTTTGTGTGACCAATCAGACTTTTGGGGCATGGTCCATCCATAGCAGTTCCTTCAACAGATTTAGATCACTGAATCGTAGGCCCACTTGCACAAACCGAAAATCTATAAATCAAACTTAAAGCCTCTAGGTTCACGACTGTTGAGTTTTGATTAGAGTGTTTGCTCATCATGGTGAGGTGCACCTGATGTTTGGCCCCAGATACAAACCTACGGTTGTCAGTCCTTCCTCATAGTTCCTAGTGCTGTAGCCCACCTAATTTATGGCCCCAGAGAATATCGACTAGGGGTTCACCAGATGGACGGAGTGGATGTCATAAACAAGATGGTGGGTCCCACCGGAGCTCAGGTGTTATACGCACTGCGTACAACAGGTGTGTTGTAGAGGATTCGGGTCCACCAAGTAGCATTTGAGAAAACAATATTCTGACGTGGAACTTTTGTGGGTCACATCTTTTAAAGGTAGAGTAAATCCTAAACGGTTGTGATTGTGTCTAAGCATGATTGTAAAAGGCCACTGTGAGCCCTTACTCTTGCTACAGTAGTAGACTCTAAGGAGTTTCAACACTTGGTCAAGGGTTCGAGTACCCCTCGGGGTGGTAAAATCCCACCATGGTGTGGGTGTGTGGTGGTGTGCGTGCGTGTGGAAAAAAAAAAAAAGTAAAAAAGTAAAAAAGTAAAAAAGGTAAAAGACCACTGTAAAGGAAAGCGAAGGACTACGAAATGACTGAAAGAAAAATCATTTAGTCTATTCGTGCTAGATGATTCATGATTGGTCCATATAAAGAAGAATCAACGGCTATAAGTCTAAAAGAGGAAAAGATTAATAGATGGCCCTTTTTGCTGCGCCCAAACAGAAAACCTCAGCTAGTAATAATCTTAGGAGGAACTATAGCCTATAGGGTCCTTATCATCATCAGCAGATGTATGGGTTGCTGACTTGCAAGATCATGTGCGTGTGGAGCGCATGGTTTGATGATCTAGACCGTTGAACAGGTGGGGCCCTCAGTGGATGTGGAGCAGGATTAAAATCTTTCTGATAGAAAGATTCTAGCCTTTCAATCTTTGGCTTTTTCAGCGTTGAATGAAGACCGTTGCTGCGCTCTAATTCAAAACCTCCTATTTGGAGACAATAATATCGAAAGGGAAAGGATCTTCCAATCTGGAAGATTTCCAGGACATCATCCCATGCAAGCTGGGGCCCAATGGATCTAACAAATACTAGACATTTTTTCAATGGAATTAAACATGGACAGTCAAGATCATATATACAAAAATAGGTCCAAACAGAAATTTGATCCATCTAATTGTATAAATGATCATGGATTGCTTATTATTATGAAGAACCACATTTGTTTGGCAACCATGGCCATCCCATCCATGCTTGGATGGAAGCAGAAAATAATTTCAAATTAGTGATGGATTAGATCATCTGATCCGTGTGATTTTTTAATGGTCACCCATGAAATGCGTTATCAACTTAATCGATAGTTTGGATCAATCGATTGAACCGTCCAAGTGAACTGATGCAACTAGGAGCACTATAAGTTATAGAGCTATGAGAGCACCGATTTAAGAATATATACATTTAATCAAGATCTGAAAAATGGTTATTAATGAAAATATCTTCCAACGGAGAATGAAACCAACTAATGTTAATAAAATGAGGGTGTCCATCTTCATGTTTCAACACAATTATGGAATGGGCCACACATAGGCGTCTATTTGAATGAGGGTGACATGTGATGTTAAGCAATGCACCATGCATGTGATTTATGAGACTGACAACCTTGATTAGTACCCAAAAGTCTTTCAATAAAGGTGGTGAGGATTAGCCATAGAATATAGTATTTGAGGGATGTGAAATTGATGTAGTGTATTATTAGCACGAATAGGCCAAAAGTAACTTGACGGAAAGCGGAAGTAGTATGTGATATCCAAGCCTAGTTATATATATAGGGCATGATGTTCGGTTTGAAGAAATTCATTCCAGATAGGAAAAAATTTGTTAGAGTTAACTGGCTCTTATCTCACACCACTATTATGCAATTTCGAGCCATAATAAACCTAGATCAGTCCCGTACTTTATAGAAGCACATTCAACAAAGATATAACAATCAAGATAACTAGAATAACCAAACAAGCAAACAAACACAGAACACAAATTTTATGTAGAAAACCTTTTGTGAAAAAAACTATAGCATAAAGCAACAAATCTCTACTACAAAACCATCTGATCTTTGCAATGCACATATAGAAAAACCCTAAGCCCTTGAGAAAATTCATTCCCAAGCCCTTACAAGTGTAAAGAACTCTCTCACTTCGCAAAATCCTTATCTTCAGAGATAAAACACTCATAATAACAAGCCTTAATGACAATTAAGCTTAAATACCTTGATTTTCGCAAAACAGTGTAATTAAATTGGAGCCCATCTATCGGACTGACCACATCGTCGGTTGGATCAACTCAGACCTACAAACATGCTCTGCATATGAGAAAACCCACACTCTGTGGGTCAGACCGACAATCTATCGGTTCGACTAATAAAGTCATGTTCTAACTTTTAAATTAGCAGAATCCAAGGCCTCTCACACAACAAAATTGTTGTTCGAAGTTTGAACCGCACATCAATTTCACAAGAAAACACATCATTTTAATTTAAAATTATGATTTTATGAAAAGTTTACTATTTTTAATAATTTCTACTTTTGTCGTATATCCTTATTTTAAGAGTTTCAGGATTTTCAGTTTTTAAAATTTTGTTTATAATCACACTAGGAATCCTTTGATAAGGTTTATCTGGACTTCTTAGTTTTAGCAAATTAAGCTTTAGAAAAGTTTTACTATTTTGCAAAATTTTTAAATTTGGGTTAAAATTTTACTATTTTGGATAACTTTTCAATTGAGTTTTGAGTCATATATACAAGTGATGTAATTGAAAAGTTTTATATTATTATTTAATAAAATATCTAAATTATTTTTCTTATTTTCTTATGAATTCAAGAACTCTCCTTATAAGTTTAAGGTTTTAATCATTTCAGAAAGACAGTGATATTTTTCTTATTATTTCAAGCTCTTTCGTAGTTTAGAAAATGAGGTGAAATGGTTGAAAGGCATTTGAAATTAGGCCACTTCATGAAAAGTTAGCCCACCAATTATTGAGAAGAAAAGGTAGTAGACCAAGACTCTAAAGGTATATGACATCCTATCTATCCACCATAGTGGTCCCTACTGCCATATATCACATACAACTTTCCATGTAGATCTTTGGATGGCTGTTACTTCACACCTTTTTTATGGTCTACTTAATTAATTTCTTTGCTTTTGTTTCTCCATTCCCTTGAGAGAGATGTTACAACTTGCAAGTAGACTTCAATAATTAACATAAAGGACTAAGCTCCTATGTTAGTTTTGCACCGTTTAAAAATGGTGGCAACTCTTCCATCGCACTTAAGCCATAGTTGTATGGTGCAAACCTATGAAAACTTGTGCTAAGAAGATAATATTTGCCGTCTGATTTTTTTTTCCATTTAAATTTGGACCACTCACTATATTACATTTAACCCTCCATTTGATAGTCAGATTTGATTGCATGCTCCATGTGATTTTAGAGATATGGTCCATCAACAGTTGAAATGGTGCCGTACATCAGGGTCTTTTTTCCATTCGGATGGTCTGGATTGTGCCGTACATCAGGGTCACATGTGCGGAGGATGAGTGACCACCATTTTCGAAATGGTGCTTAGTAAAGATTGGTGTCTAACCCTAGCATAATCGGATATATGACGGGCACTCAACTCACCTAAATTTATTGTCGGTGCATGTGTGGGTGAACACACGTATGTGGATTGCATCATAATCATAATTTCTATACATAACTAGAGGAAGAGTGGGAGCGGATTGGATACGGAACGCTTCGGTAGCCAAAACGCTACTGAAGTGGTGTGGCAAAACGCCATTCGTGGATGCGAAGCGGCTGTTTTCTTTCAATAAATACTCTTCCAACGGAGATCCGTTAGCGGATGGCAAAACGCCATTGCTTATATACCAACGGCACGTTCCCTTGGTATAAATGTTACTCCGTTAGATCCGTTAACGGATCTTTCTCCCTTTCCGCCGTACACCACTCGGCCATGAAATCCGATTTTCATGCTGAGAAAATTCAGTTCGGCGCACTGCGAATTTATGTAATTTATCCACACCTTTCATCTATTTTTCCATCTAATTTTAGGCGTTGAGATCAAAATTGAAGCCTGTAAAAATCTCAAGTGTACCATACCACACGGAACAGTGGAAATAATGATTTCCACCATTGAAACCTTTCCAGGCCCCACAGTGATGTTTATTTTTCATCTAAACTGTTCAAAGGATCAAAAAACATGGATGAAGGTAAAAAAATAAATAATATAATCTTGATCCAAAACTGCTGTGGCCCCCAAGAATTTTTCAACGTTATAAATTCAATTCACACAATTTCCTTTGGTGTGGTCCATTTTAGCCTTTTATATGCTTAGGTTTTGAGCTAAGGCCCTAAAATTATCTTATAAAATGGATGGACAGACCGGATAAAATACATAAATCACAGTGGACCCCACAAAGTTTATTTACGCAATCCGCTTCCCCTGGCCTCGGACCCTAACTCCACATGCATTTTTTTCTGGACGCGGATTTCTTCCTGCGCTGGGAACCAGGCCCACTGCGATGTTTGTGAGAAATTTTTCCCTTCCATCCGTTTTTTGAGTTCATTTTAGTACATGATGTCAAAACTGAACTGTATCCAAGGCTTAAATGGGCCGTACTCAAGGAAAATGTGGTTAGAGAAATTTCTACTGTTAAAATCTACCTGGGTTTGACAGTGATGTTTACAAGCCATCCATACCGTTAATAACTTCATTCCTACTGGGATGTTTACAAGCCATCAAAACTTCTGTGGCCCACGAATATTTCAACTGTGGACATTCAATTATTACTTTTTTAGCCCAATTGAGCTCTAGAAACGGTTCATTTTTTACATCAAGTCTTAATTGAACTCAAAAAACCGATGGACGGGTAGGATTTCTCACAAACATCACAGTGGGCCCCACTTGGTTAAGATAAGAAATTAACTGTGCGTGGCTGAGTGCGTCACGGCCTAAACAGAAAAGCATCCGCTGACGGATCTCCGTTGGAGGAGTATTTATTGAAAGAAAACAGCCGCTTTGGCGTCCACCAACGGCGTTTTGCCAATCCACTTCAGTAGCATTTTGGCTACTGAAGCGTTCAGTATCCAATCCGCTCCCCCTTGGAGGGCGTATTGCATGTCCCAATATCTCTGTGCCCGGGTCTGTGTGGGGCTTATAGAGGTGTCTGTAAAAAATCCACTCCGTCCATCTGTTTTGAAAAACCACAATAAGACAGGATTATAAACAATTAGGCATATCTAAAACTAATGTAGGCTATACCACATGAAACAGTGGGGATTGAACGGCTGACAGTGATAGAAGTTTTATATCAGGATGATATTTATTCCTACAGTTTATCTGAGTGGTAATAATTGTATGAACGGTTTTGATGGCATATAAACATCATGGTCAGCTCTAGGAAGGTTTCAACAGTGGACATTGTTGTTCCCACTATTTTGTTGGTATGGCTCACCTGAGTTTTAGATCTGCCTGATTTTTAGAATCCTCTCCTATTGTGATATTTCAAAATAGATGGATACGGTGGATTTGTCACGGACATCTCTATGGACCCAACACAGGGATGGACAGCCTGCAGTGCAAAAGTTTCACGCTAGGATATTGTTTTTTAAAGGCGTTTGGATAGTGAGTTGCTTATGCCTTAAGTAGCTTATTTTAATTTTTTATTTATTAAACTAAAATGATTAAGTAACTTTAAATTTAAAAAAAATAATTGGCTTATTAGGTGGTATCCAAACAGGCCCACTTTTAAATTCTAGTTTGCAGGTCATGGTACTGGGACCCATCTTATCAGCCCACGGATTAAATGGTATAACTGCAGTATGAACGGCTCTGATCAAGATTGTGGGTCTCATGCTTAGTAGTCCATTGAACCATCACACAAGTTGATGAACACATTGATTATTAATTAGAATCTTACAACTGGTGAGTAAAAGCCACAGCGGATTGAGTAAAAGCACAGGAATTTTGTATCCTAACCCTTGTCTGGGAATGTGTGGCTCATGATTTTCATGACATGGGCACGTAGATAGAATTCAGTAGAGGGTTGGGAGTTCTCAACCCAAGTCCAACCCAAGCGGCTTGGTCGGGTTGGACCGGTAGATATATGCTAATACTTTCATTATTATATTAGTATAATATATTTCAATACACGTCACTACTTCTTTAAAAGTCTGTTATGTAAGCCCAACCCAACGTTGAGTCAGTCAGGGGGCGGTCGGGCTGAACCCGCCCAACTTTCAACCCTACATACAATCACTATCCAAGACTACATACCCGGCCCATTGGTAGTCACACCCTACTTGGGAATTGATGCTAAGTCCTGATTGTTGAAACAAAGTTATTTTCACTCATTATACCACCTGAGCTATGGATTAGGGTGTGGAGATAAAAGACTACACTTGTAACACATGCACAAGTACACATGTGTGATGCATGTGCACCGAAAGTCACTGCTCTTTCATATTCTATGAAAGAAAATGTGTTCTTATTGCACAAGTTATATTAACCGTTAGTTTTTTTTTGGATAATCTTATTTTTCATTTTATTAAAATTAATACTGCAGTCTCAATAATGAGAGTGGAATAGATGTTACCTTAGTGAGCGTTGCCTTGTTGTGGGGCCCGCCTTAATGATGTGTTATATATCCAAGAGGTCCATCTGTTTTTCTGGCTCATTTTAGGACATGGTCCCAAAAATTAAGCAGATCTAAATCTCAAGTGGATCACACCACAGGAAACAGTGGTGATTGAATGCCCACCATTAAAAACTTCCTAAATGCCATCACAATGCACACTGCAATGTTTCCTTTCCATCTAACCCGTTGATAAGGCCAACCAGACGCCAAAAAAAAAAAAAAAAAACAAAGGTGAACCAGACCTGGATGAAGGGAAGTAATAAAGATAAGCTTGATCCAAAACTTTTGGAGGCCCACAAAAGCCTTTTAATGGGGACGCGGATTAGATACTGACAGGTTGAGTAGCGAGTCCGCCACTGAAGTGACGTCACCTGGTTTTGTGGGCCCCCCTATGATGATGTATTTGTTGTATCCCCGTTGTCCATCCATCATTTTAGGGTATGAACCAAAGAATGAGGTAGATAAAAATCTGTAGTGGACCCCACCGCAGAAAACAATGGGGAGAGTGATTTCCAACGTTGAAACTATCCGAAGGCCCACCATAATATTCATTTGAAATCCAGCCTGTTCAAAAGTTAAAAAAGACATGAAAGAAGAGAACACACAAATATCAGCTTGATCTAAAACATTTGTGGCCTTTAGAAGTTTTGAACGGTGGGCCTCACTGTTCCCACCGTTTTCTGTGCTGGGGTCCGTTGGAGCTTTGGATTTAACTCATTCTTTGGATATTACCCTAAAATGATCTCTCCAAATGGATGGAAGGCGTGGATACAAAACATGTATCATGATAGGGCCCACAGAACTTGGTGACGTCACTTCAGTAGCCGGTCTGGCTACTCAACCTGTAAGTATCTAATCCGCGCCTTTTAATGGTCATTCACTACCGTTTCCAATGATGTAGTCCATCCGAGATTTGGATCTGCTTACTTTTTGGGATCATGTCCTAAAATGAGCTGAAAAAACAAATAAATACAAAACATTAATCAAGGTAGGCCCACACAATAAGGGTAACACCCACTAAATTGTTACCAGGTAATTGCTAATCCACTCCCCCTCAAAAATAGTTGTTGACAAGACATGATCATGTACCCTTTTTGCAAGAGGCTGTCTGGTGTAGCTTTTTCAATTTACAAACAGCCCTAAAAGATCAAGATAATTAATGGATTAATACCTGGAGAGGCAAATATGAAATCTCAACTAACCTATATTGAACGAGATCATGTACCCTTTTTGCAAAAGGCCATCTGGCGTAGCTTTTTCAACAAACAGCCCTAAAAGATCAAGATAATGGATTAATACCTGGAAAGACAAATATGAAATCTCAACTAACCTATATTAATCAATCATTTCATCTACTGTGTTCTCGTCTTAAATCTTGATGTCTATCGTTTAAATTCCAGCCACATATTGGTAGTAAAAGGATAAGATGAAGGGTCGTAATGAAGAGAAACGTGAACCACGTGGGATCCACCATGATGTGTTGGGTCAGCTCATGTTAGGATGTGGTCCAAAAATCAAGTCAATCTATGATGTAGAGTGGGTCATAGACAGCTTCATGGCCAAGATGGATCAGAAAAGGTCTGGTCGATGACAGAAGTGATCCAGACCGTTAGATCTTAAATCAGTCATATCTTGCAATTCGGAATGAGTAGACGTAAAATATATGATTTTGGGACAAGACAAGCTACTTTAGCCACCCAACTTGCTACGCCCGGTTTCGCAAGCCGGATTTGTGAAATATCACCAAGCGGATTGTCATTTCCCTATTTTAATTCAATTTTTATTATAAATAATAAGTTTTAGTTTGATTATAACTATTCATCTTAGAATAATTAGGAGAAAAGCTTAGTGAAGTCAAATAGGACACTTGCTATTTTTGGCCGAAAACCTTGCGCACTATTAGACATCACAACTATCTATAAATAGTAAGTTTATTATTTATAATAAGTTGCAAGTTTCTATGAGTTTTAGTTATAGTATGATTCTGAAATTTCTTTCATTGTGGTATCCCTATTTAAAAGGTTGTCAAATCGTTTATTTCATTCATCAATCAATTTTGAATTTTATAGAATTTATTTTCTATTTTTTTGTTCTTTTCCTCGTTGATTTGAGGAGTCTCTACGAGAAGTCCATAACAGTTATTCCCCTAAGGAAGATAGTGTTCAACCTCACATCCTTCCCTACATCAATCTACAACCCATTTGGGCCACATCACAAGGAACAAGGGGAACAGGAAAACCCACCATTGAAACATTCTTGGGCCCACATATGATCTTTATATTACATCCAACCCATTAATAAGAGTCCCAAATATCACCCTGATCCAAAACTTCAGTGGGCCCCAATAAAGTTTCAATGATTGTCATGCATATCCTTGCTTTTCTTTGTAAATTGGCCCACTTGAGTTATGGATTTACCTGATTTTTGGGTTTCCGCCCTAAATTGAGCTGTGGCAAATGATGGACGGCGTGGATGTCACACAGACCCTTCCACTCTCCATGCTACCAGTGTACAAAACAAGAGAATTGCAAGAAATAAATGGTCCACATTCAGTTGAAAAGGCCCAATAAAATTAATGGCTAGGATATTCCAATACAAGAACTTCTTGGTGGCTGCTCCCTCCATGTTGCATTGCATTGGAGCAAGATCTAAGGTCTAGATTTCTGAAAAATGGGTCCCACTTGTACAAATTGAGAGGTTTAACACAATGCACCGATGGTTTGAGCCTAGCTTACATGTCAAGAAATTAGGTATTATCTGCTTCTTATTGTCATTCTAACTCATTTATTTGTTGTTGGCCCAGCGAATGAAAGGATGGGATTTTTCCACCTGGGATCATTTTCATGCATTGTCCATACAAAATCGTATGGAGTGCCATTTTTCAGTTTTGACAAGCAAAGGGAATGGTACATAGAGGTGGACATGAGACGACTTAATCCAGCTAACTCGACTCGTCCGACTTGTTCAGATCCAACTCAACCCGAATTGAATGGGTGAGTTAGTCCAAACTGAGTAGGCTTCACCCAATCCAAACTCAAACCGAGTCGAGTTCGAGTTACCTAGTAACTCAACCCAAAACTCGATCCAAAATCTGATTCTCTAACCCTACTTGCCGGACCCTATCCCAACCCGATCCCAAAATTTCTCTCTCCCTCCCTCATCCTCCTCATCTTCCAAGCCCGACAACCACCCACCACCATCACTCTCCTCCTCCTCTCTCTCCTCTCCACTCTCTTGGTCTTTCCCTCCCTCATCTCTCAATCCGACTCAGTGCCAACGCGACTCGACTTGGTACTTCTAACCACGGATCTAACTCGGTCTAGAACAGCCCAGGCCAGACCGGGCTCGGATCGAGTCAAGCATGCTGGACACAGTATCAAGTCAAATCGAGTTCACGTCAGGCCTATTTCAAAACCAGATCGAGTCAAGTCCGCCCTAACTCGGTTCAAGCCTAGCTCTAATGGCACAAAACATATATTCTCTTGTAGTGCACCATATGTGGACCATCTTTCAAAATTTTGATCAAAGATCCTAGCCACTAATCTTGCGACCTTCTTTAGTTGAATAGCCACCATTATTGTGTTTCTCATCTTAACCGTCTATTTTGGGCAACAAATCAAAAGGTTAAAATTGTCCCATCGAGATTAACCCATGCACGGTGGAAACATCAGAAGAATGGTATTAGATTACCAAACGATGGGCCCCACTTATCGAACTCCGTTGTACTCCGCAAAGCCTCCGGTGTTTTTACCAGGCCTTGAAATTGAGGGTAAGTTTGAGATGCCCATAAGATAATGGACAAACCATATAGATGCTCAGGCCCAAAAATCAGGCCGGTCCACTCATTTGGTGGGCTACAGAGTAGAAGCGAGACTTCATTTAGGGAGACAGCATCTACACAGCGAGATTCACCACATCTAATGAACTGATCAGATGTTTCACATGCTTCCTACGTTGGCATGTATGTAGGGGAGCTAATCTAGACCACTAAAATTAGAAATGTAATAATGCAAGGTTTGAAATGGAATGTTATATGGTTTTTGATAAATGCTCCCTTTGTCTCATACAATGCTCCTAGTTGCAGTGGCGTACCCAAATGGTCCGGTTCATCATCAATCCTGACCATCAATCAGGTTCAGCATACAATATTTCACAGACTACAGTGTAAAAATAACATTGATTGGATGACCTGATACATCCATAAATGGCCTTCCCTTTATAGCCATCCATTTTCTGATAAATCCATAAATTTAAAAAAAAAAAAAAAAAGTAATTATATAGAATGGGTTGGACCACTGATGGGCTGGGCCAAGCTGGACTTAGAAAACTCCAATGGAAGTGATCTAAGTATTACTTAATGAATTTATAAGTATATTAATTTTTTTCGCATTGCATCATGAAATTTATAAAAATCTCATAAAGTAATCCAATGGAAGTAAAACATCCAACATTTTGTTTCTAATTTTTATTGAAGGAGTTACACGTTGTTCTTCGACATAAGTGGGCTCTTACTTTGACATGTAAGGCCCATGATTCAGTAATCTAGACTATTGATCCATTGAGTCCTGCAAGAGGTGGAACACGCCCCCAAAATTATCCGTGACAGAATAATACTAAACTTGTGATTCATGGCCTTTGAACAGAAGGTTGAAAGAGAAATACAGCAGCAGCGGGCCCATTTCAATTGAAACAGGCCCAATCCAGCAGAGAATGACTTGATTACGGAGCCATGTGGGAGGTTGCCATTTTTCTCAGACCCAACTTATAACCACCCTCAGTCTGTGGTTTTACTTTAGTCAAGATTATTCACACAGTGACCCACCAAACCCCAATTTGCAAGTTTTGCAACTTTTTAATTATAGAACTTGTTTTAACCGCACCCAAATTCCTTACCCTTCGAGGCCTAAAGAATCCAAAATCTTGTGGGGTGGCAGGTCTACGTTCTAAATTAGGGTTTTTTTTTTTTTTTTTTTTTTTTTTTTGAATTTTTCGTTCATCATGATAAGTCACCGTTAATGAACGAGTTTGATGAAATATACACACCAAGGCAAACGCCCCACATAACCATGGTTGGCTTCTTATAGGCAATAAAGTGAACTGAGACTTATGGATCCTACATAAGGTAATCTTCAGAGTTTGAGGGTGATAGACCCAACTTTTTCTAATCAAGGTAGTATATAGTTAATTAAAAGCTTATCGAATTACCATTTCAAGAAGCTCAATATTACTTAGATTTGAAGTGTAACGAGAGAGATTGGATCTGTTTATCAAAGCCAGGTGATGCTGATTGTGCAAGTAACATAAGTCAAACTATCAAGAAATTTGGGCCCACTTTTGAAAGATCAAACAATGTCATAACTATTTGATCGCTATATTCTTGCAATCGTAAAAGATTGAAGAGCAAAGTTATGATCCCATATGAAAGCTCATTGAAGTATCTTTTCAATGAACCTAAGATCGAAACGAGAGTGAACATGAACAATTCGTGAACGTCATTATTAACTTTGGGCCTACTTTTGAAAGGTTAAATGATATCCAATAATATTATTTCAGTCTCATTTGAAAGCTCGTTAAATTATCTTTCCAATGAGGTAAGATTGCTCGAATTCTACCTATAATAAGGAAGTTATGACCACTTCATGGGATCAAGCAATGGTTGAAACAAAAGCAAATGCAATCGTGGAACAAAAGAGACCACGACAGTGTAATTACAGTTCACTTTTGTGTTTCCAACTTCACATGATCTCATAAAAATGGTCATAACTCCCTCTTTACATGTCAGATTAAAGCAATCTTATGCTCATAAGAAAGATAATTTGATGAGCTTTAGAATAGAATTGAAATTATCTCATTTTGACACCATTTAACCTTTCAAAAGTAGGTTCAATATCCATGATAATATTTATAAATTATTCATGTATGCATTTTCAACATCAGGCAATCTTACAAAAATGATCATACCTTCATCGTTATAACTTGGATTGCGATGATCTTAGGTTCATTAGAAAGATAATTCAACGAGCTTTTCAAATATAACTGTAATCATCTTATTTGAACATCATTTAACAATTTAAAGTGGGCCCAAAATCATTGGTGATGTTCAAAAACCATTCATGTTCAGATTTCCAATTTTACGTGATCCCATGAAAATGTTAAAACTCCGTCAATATATGTCAAAACGAGGTGCTCTTACATTTATTAGAAATTTAATTTGATAAGCTTTCAAATTAGATTAGAATTATCTCATTTAAATATTATTTGACCTTTTAAAAGTAAGCACAACATTCCTAATCTTTCAAAAGTGGGCCCTAAATAGAATATTTTATATATAAAAAAAAAAAATTTAAAATCCACATTCTAAAAGCCGGGTTTTTACAATTTTTTTCTTTCATTAGTTTCTTGGCGAAAGACAAACATAGGAAAAAATAATTTAAAGAAAGAAAAGGAACCTATTTTCTAAAATGAGGTTTTGATATATTTTTTCTTTCATCCTATTCATTTTTAAGGAAATACTCATCTAAACAAAATCTTTAAAAAGAAGAAGAAGATGAAGAAAAAGATCTCATGTTCAAAAGTGAAATTTTTATAATATTTTTTCATTTTATTTTATTTCATTTTCTTTCCTAATAAGCTTAGAATTCATTTTTTAATGTAAGAGTTTCTATATGAAAGAGTGATTAGAAAGTAAGAAAGGTCATTACAGTACAGAGGTAAAAGAATAATTAGTTGAAAAGTAATAATTATAAATTAATTAATTAATTAATTTTTTTTTTTAAAAATGTCAATGAGTTCTTGTATATAAGGTTGGACATAGGACAATTTCATTACAAAAAAAAAGTGAAATAACATGCTGGGAACTAAGCAAAGTAAAGATTTAAAAGGCTGATTATTTAAGGGCTCTCACGATGCTGTAATGGTGTATTAGAGAATAAAAAAATCTATGAAAAAAAGAAGAGTAAAAAATGTAAACCATTTATCTTGTCTAATTTGTTTGTTAGATTTGAGTTGTATAGTTGCAGTAAGATGAACTGATGCCCCATTTAGTATCACCCATCACATCAAACTGGATAAGATAGCGATCCTAAAATGATGAGGTGATACCAGTCGGTGTTGTCCGATGCTGTATGGCTCACCATGATGTTGTATGTCACCCATTCCATTCATCCATTTATCCATGAGCCCTAAAATGAGGGAAATCTAAATCCAAGTGGACCACACCATAAGAAATATGGGTGGTGGAACACCCACCATTTAAAAACTTCAAAAATGCTACAAAAGTTTTGGATCAAGCTGATTTTGCATTTTTCTCTTATAAAGCTTGTGTGACGTAATAAGAGATGTTTAAGACAAATAAACATTACCACTACTATGGGCCTACTAAGTTTTTAATGATGGGTATCTAATCATCACTATTTCATGTGGTGTGGTCCGCCTAAGATTTAAATCTTCATCAATTTTTGGAGCATTCCCTAAAATGATATGAAAAAATAGATTAACCGCATGATGAAGCACATGAATCATGGGGCCCATGGAGCACGGACCTGTGGTACTGGAGGGGTCACTACCGAATCCGAGTCCCATCACTTCAGCATTTGATGCGACTGGCAAAGGTCTCGGTAGTGACCCCTCCAATGCGGACATCTCGATACTCATCGATGCTGTGAGCCAGACCATGATGTATGTGTTTCATCCACTTCTTCCATACGTTTTACTGATTCGTGCACTTTGGCAATTAACGTGGACTGTCCTTTTTTGCTGCATCACTCCAAATCAAATGGCTCTCCACCCCTACCACCATCTATATATACAGGAGGTCACCTCTAGGTTGTGCCGTAGCCCAAAAAATCATGCATGCTGAAAGCACACGACCATCCATTCCATCACAATTTTTTGGTTGGTAAAGAAAAGGTTTGAATCATCCAGTCTCCACAAATCTTCACCAGTAGACCATCCATCAGATTGCCTATCGGTTGGTCGGACCAGATTCAACTGAGATCTCTCCAACATTACGAGATACATTAGGTGGGTACCATCTAAAATGATACCCGACGGACGCTAGATCTGCGGCCGAAGACTTTGATTTTCTTTCCTTGCGAGAAAGGCTATGCCATTCGCGCGAGGCAACTGAGAAGACACTCTTCGCGGCACACGTGCCAAATTCACATTATTGTGGAGATCTGGACCATTCAGCATACACGTGCGGCCCACTTTTAGAGTTCCGTTAGCCAAAAAATTTGGTCTGGACAGTTAATCAAGGGGGCCACAAGCAGACGGAGGAAACAAAACAGAAAAGAAAGAACCACAATCTACATTCAACACGTGCGGTCCACTTGAACGTGTGGAGCAGCTGATTTTCCATAGGGCATGTTCGTGGTGGGCCTCACCTGGATCAATGGCACGGATCTTGCATTCAAATCACGTCAGTACGTGTGCTGCTAATATATTATTTCATTTATTTCTAGTAGCCTACTTTTCTATAGACAAATGGCCCACCTAACGAGCAATCCAGCTTATCTTTCCACCCACCTCTGTATCATACGTCGAGGGTGTGACTTTGACTGACTCCGCTGCCGCCTACCGGTCAAAAGTCAATGTTAGTGGCCTAACACGCTTGAAATGAACAGTGACCAAATGCTGACGTGGCTCAGGTCGGTTGAATCTGGTCCACTCATCGGGTGGGAAGCACTGGGAGTGGATACATGTCCTGATCCAAGAATCTAAGTGGTTCAATGATCTAGTGGGCCACACTCGAACATAATAAATACCTAACCAGTCATCTTCTCCTCTACCCGTCCATTTCTCCCCTTCATACATGGTGGATTTCGTGATTGGACTTGCCTGATTTTTTTACCAGGATGTGGTCGTCGTTAGGCCCACCTAATGAATAGCCCGGATCTCACATACACATTACCTCTGATTCGCCTCATTGATCATTCCTCGCACTAATGGCCCATCAGTTGAATAAAAATAACCTTTGATCATGGACGTTTGCGTATCAAATTTGGACCATTGACTAGTCTCATTTCAACCGCCCATTATGTAACGACTAATTGGTCGGTTTGGGTCATCATTTCAGTGCGATTATTGGTTTTGTTAAATGTTTAAAGTGGGGCTGACTGCTTGAACCGTTCAATTTCACGTATCATATTTATGTACATGTGAATGCGTAATTTTGTTTTTTGATGTCTTAAATCAATTCTGAATTAGGGTTTGTTCATGTCAGATCATTCTCACCATTCGATGCCATCCAGAAGCTGCAAGATCCTGTAGAAAATTTTGAAATTTCTCTAGATGGTTGTTGGAATATTTTGTTATATGTTTGATGCCATCGAAACTTAAGATCGATGCCATCGATATTCATCAAAGTGCAATCGAGAAAATTCAATTTTTCATGTTTTATCTCTGTATTATTTTAGTGTTAGTTTAATGCAATAAGTCCCATCAAAGGTGTCATGGAACGTATCACAAATTTTACATAGATTTACGTATCTATAAAATTTGTTTTCGATTTTGTTTGAGATTCTTCCCATGTTTATAAATATGGGTGAAAATCAGAAATAAGGTAAGATAGAGCTTTTCTAATTTATTCCTAAGGTTTCAAGGGTATAGCTTGGAGTGATTTGAAGCATTTTAAAATCGAGTATTCTCTAAACTCTTGTAATTTATGGTTTCATAGTGATTATTTGACGCAGGAGAGGATGTGAGGTCGAGCACTGCCTTCCTCAAGAGGATAACTATTCCGAATCCACGGAACTTCTCTGGACTCCTCACAGAGACTTCTCGAATCCACGAGGAAAGAAAGCAGAAAATAGAAATAAATTCTAATAAATTCGAAATTGATTGATGAATGATTAAAAACGAGTTCACAACCCTTTAAATAAGGGTACCAAGCAATGAGAAAGAAATTAGAATCAAACTACAACTCAAACTCCTAGAATCCGCGACTTACTATAAATAGTAAACTTACTATTTATAGACGGTCGTGATGTCTACTAGTGCGCAAGGTTTTCGCCAAAAATAGTAAGTGTCCTATTTGGCTTCACCAAACCGTTCTCCTAATTATTCTAAGCTCTTTTCACGTTGGGCGCAACTCCTAAAGCCCGACGGATAAAGAGTTATAATCAAACTAAAACTTACTATTTATAGTAAAAATGAAATTAAAATAGGGAAATGATCGTCGATCTGGTGGTATTTCACAAATTCAGTTTGGGTAACCCAACATAGTGGGGTTGGTTGGCTAAAGTAGCTCGTTCTACCCCAAAATCATATATTTTACGTCAGATAACTCATTCCGGATTGCAAGATAAGCCCGATCTAAGGTCCGATGGTCCGGATCACTTCTGTTGTCGACCGGGCCTTTTTTGATCCATCTTGGCCATGAAACTGTTCGCGACCCGCTCTACATCAGTCCCCTCCACTTCAAAAGAACTCTTCCTCGAGTTCTCATCCTGCGCTGGTTCATGATACTCGGTCAGGTTCGCGACATTGAAAGTCCGTGAGATTGTCATGTCATCTGGAAAATCAACAACATAAGCGTTGTCATTGATATTTCGGATTATTGGTACCGGTCCAATCTTTTTATTCTTCAACTTGTTGTACGTTCCGGTTGGAAATCGTTCTTTGCGCAGATGGACCATTACTTGGTTGCTCACTTCGAACACTTTTTGTCGCCGATGGTTGTCCGCTTACTCCTTGTATTTTTCGTTCGAGGCATGTAGCTTGGTTTGTACCTCCGTATGAATGCCCATGATCTTGTCAGCTATATGTTCCGCTGCAATACTCATGCCTGGGAGCTTGGGCAAAGGGACCAAGTCTAGTGTGTGGCGAGGTACTCGTCCATAAATAACCTGGAACGGGGATTTCCCTGTCAAGCGGCTCACCATGTTGTTGAATGCAAACTCCGCTTGAGACAAGGCCAAATCCCACTGCTTCGGTTTTTCTCCTGAAATACATCGAAAGAGGTTTCCCAATGTGCGATTCACAACCTCAGTTTGACCGTCAGTCTGTGGGTGGTAGGCGCTGCTGAACTGAAGTCGTATATCGAATCGAGTCCACAAAGTCCGCCAAAAGTGGCTTATGAACTTCGTGTCACGGTCAGAAGTAATAGTCTTGGGAACCCCGTGTAGCCGCACAATTTCTCTGAAGAATAGATTCGTCACGTGTGTTGCATCGAGAGTCTTCTTGCATGGAATAAAGTGCGCCATCTTGGAGAAACGATCTACTACCACGAACACCGAATCCATGCCGCGTTGTGTTCGTGGGAGATCAAGCACGAAGTCCATAGATAAATCCTCCCAAGGGCCGTCAGGCACGGGTAACGAAGTGTAAAGGCCCGTATTATGAGATTGCCCCTTAGAGGTCTGACAAATATAACAACGTTGGACTGTCTTTCCCACATCACGTACCAATTGCGGCCAGTAATATCGTTCTTCCACAAGAGCTCGCGTCTTGTCTCGCCCAAGGTATCCACTGAGGCCACCTTCATGTAGCTCTTGGATTATCTGTTCCCTTAGCGAACTTTTTGGGATGCACAGTCGATTTTCTTTGAAAAGGAACCCGTCTTGCATATGCAAGTCGCCGGGGTGACCTTCTTGGCATCTAACCCATGCGTCCTTGAAGTCGTCGTCATCGGCATATATGTCTTTGAGGCACTCGAACCCGACAACCTCATTACTCATAGTGACTAATAAAGTTGCACAGCGACTCAGTGCATCAGTTACTTTATTCTGTTGCCCTGACTTATGTTTTAGTACGAACGTGAATTCCTGTAAAAATGAGATCCATCTAGCATGCACACGGTTAATGTTAGCTTGACTATTAATGAATTTGAAAGCTTGATGGTCCGTGTAAAGTATGAATTCCCTTTGAATCAAATAATGTCGCCAGTGCCGCAGTGCCTGGACCACCGCGTATAACTCGATCTCATATGTAGACCACTTCTTACGTGCATCGCTAAGTTTTTCATTATAAAAGGCTACCGGCCTACCTTCTTGAAACAAAACTCTCCCAATTCCGACATATGAGGCATCACATTCGACTTCAAAAAGTTTGTCGAAGTTGGAAAGTACAAGAATCGGGGTCGTGGATAATCTGCGCTTGATTTCGACAAAGCTCCTGTCGGCTTCGTCAGTCCACTGAAACTGCCCTTTCTTCATGCAATCTGTGATTAGTGACATAATGGTACTAAAATTTTTCACGAACCGATGATAGAATGTAACCAGTCTATGAAAACTTCGCACTTCGTGAATATTTGTAGGAACCGGCCATTCTCTGATTGCCTTCACCTTTTCCTCATCCACCCGAATGCCCGTGGAGGTGACGACAAAACCCAGGAACAATAAGCTATCAGTCATGAAGCTACACTTTTTTAAATTGAGGTACAACTTATTTTTAGTGAGTACTTGAAGGACCTTCTTGAGGTGTTCCATATGGGTGGTTTCGTCTTGACTGTATATCAAAATATCATCGAAGTAAACCACAATGAACCGCCCAATGAAAGGTTTCAAAACTTGGTTCATCAATCTCATAAATGTGCTAGGCGCATTCGAAAGACCGAAGGGCATGACCATCCATTCGTATAATCCTTCATTGGTCTTAAAGGTCGTTTTCCACTCATCACCCAACCGTATTCGAATCTGATGGTAGCCGCTCCTTAAGTCCAATTTAGAGAATATTTTTGCACCCTCTAGCATGTCCAGCATATCGTCCAACCGTGGTATAGGAAACCTGTATTTTATGGTGATTTTGTTGATGGCTCGGCTGTCGACACACATGCACCAACTCCTATCTTTCTTTGGAGTTAATAGAGCTGGTACAGCACATGGACTCATGCTCTCTCGAATAAGACCCTTACGGATTAACTCCTTTACTTGTCCCTGTAGAATCTCGCACTCATTCGGACTCATTTGATAATGGGGATGATTAGGTAAACTGGACCTAGGGACAAAGTCGATATGGTGTTGGATATCCTGCATGGGGGGTAACCCATCGGGAAGGTCATTGGGCCAGATTTCTTTGAATTCATGTAGTAGGGGCCTTAGTCTTTCAGGAATGTTGGTAGGCTCGAGTTCTTTCCCTTTTACAATTAATGCATAAGTCTGTCTTGTTTCCTTTGATTCTTCCACGAAGTCCCGTATGGTTAAGAGAAAACGGCCCTCCACTCTAGAAGTTTCACGTGGTCCCTCTAGATCCATAGGGGCCAATATGGTCTTCCGGCCGTCCTTGACAAAGATATATATATTATCTCGCCCTTTATGAGTGGCGTCACGGTCAGATTGCCAGGGCCGACCGAGTAGTATTGACATGCTTCCATGTCAACCACATCGCATACTACTTCATCCTTATAATGTTTGCCAATTGAAAAGGATATGGTGCACCGTTCAGTTATATTTGTTTCACTGACCTTCTTGATCCAACCGATTGTATATGGAGAAGGATGACGCTCCGTTTTCAATTGCAATTTTTCCACCATAACCTTGGAGATGATGTTCTCACTTCTCCCGCTGTCAATGATCACGTCACAAACCTTTCGATTCACCGTACACCTAGTGCGGAAGATGTTATGCCGCTGTGGATGCACTTCTTTTCTTGGCGCATATAATAGTCGCCTCACGACGAGCGATTTGCCGTGATCTTTCTAAATCCAACCTGAATCATCTGCCTCGTCCTCGGTGGTATGCTCCTGTTCTTCAATATCTTGATCTTCATAAGCGTTATCAGCACTACCATCATTAATGGCGAAGTTTGCCACTTTTCGCTGGGGACAGGTATTTGATAGGTAGCCCGGTTGGTCACAACGATAGCAGTTATCGGGCCTTGGCCGAGCATAGGGGTTCGGGATTCTACTTGGACCAGCAGCAGTCGATACGCCCCTTTGGAGTCTAGCTTGACCGCTTCCCTGATCTCGGTTCTCAAACGTAAGAGGTTGAGTGCGTGCTCCTACGGGCTCCTTCCCCTTAGGTTGTGCAGTTCCCTGGGGCAGACCTGCCACAGGAATCCTTACAGTACGATAGGTCCGTGTGTTAGGACGTTTAAGTTGCGCTTCTGCCCGAGTAGCCAACTTGATCGCATCATTCATCGTCCAGACTGACTGCATCTGGACCCAATCCTGGATAGTCATACACAATCCACCGTTGAATCGGGCGACTTGCTGCAATTCAGTCTCGACCAAATCGTTACGCGCTACCAGGCGGTAAAATTCTTCTGCGTATTCTCTCACCGACCGACTACCCTGTCGACAATTTTGGTATTATTGGAATAATACCTGATCGTAATCGCTAGGGAGAAATCGGGCACGTAGTAGCTGCTTCATTTGCTGCCAGGTGCGGATTGGTGCTTTCGTCTGCCTGGTTCGCGCGAGTTGCAGTTGCTCCCACCAAGCTGAAGCTCCTCCTTTCAACTTGTAGGCCACAAGCTTGACCTTCTTTGCTTCAGGGATGTCCATATAGTTGAAAAATCGTTCAACTTTAGAAAGCTAATCAAGGAAATCCTCAATGTGTAGTTGGCCATTGAAGCTAGGAATATCAACCCTGATCTTGAATTCTCGATCCGTTCGATCTACTTGATCGCCGCCATGTCTGGGGTGTTGGAAGATTATATCATCAATTTTCTCCTCACTGGAGCCCCCTTCCTCAGGAATGACCCTTGGATGTACTGTCGGTACTATCTTGCGATCATGGTGATTAATTGGGGGAGGAGGATTGCCACCAGGAACACGGAGTTGTCTTAGGTTTTCCGCCAAGAGATCCGTTATGCAGTCGATGGAAGCCTACAGCCCTTGCATGGCTTGCTGATTCTCTTGTTGCGCTACTTCGAAAGTTGCAGCCGTTAAAGGTAAATTCCTTGGAGCACCGCCCATGGGATTATTGCTTGACCCGTCGTTAGAACCCATCAATCCGAGGAGAAACCTCGCTCTGATACCAAACTGACGCAGGGGAGGACGTGAGGTCGAGCACCATCTTCCTCAAGAGGATAACTATTCCGAATCCACGAAACTTCTCTGGACTCCTCACAGAGACTTCTCGAATCCACGAGGAAAGAAAGCAGAAAATAGAAATAAATTCTAATAAATTCGAAATTGATTGATGAATGATTAAAAATGAGTTCACAACCCTTTAAATAAGGGTACCAAGCAATGGGAAAGAAATTAGAATCAAACTACAAATCAAACTCCTAGAATCCGCGACTTACTATAAATAGTAAACTTACTATTTATAGATGGTCGTGATGTCTACTAGTGCACAAGGTTTTTGGTCAAAAATAGTAAGTGTCCTATTTGACTTCACCAAACCGTTCTCCTAATTATTCTAAGCTCTTTTCACGTTGGGCGCAACTCCTAAAGCCCGACGGATGAAGAGTTATAATCAAACTAAAACTTACTATTTATAGTAAAAATGAAATTAAAATAGGGAAATGATCGTCGATTTGGTGGTATTTCGCAAATTCAGTTTGGGTAACCCAACATAGTGGGGTTGGTTGGCTAAAGTAGCTCGTTCTACCCCAAAATCATATATTTTACGTCAAATAACTCATTTCGGATTGCAAGATACGCCTGATTTAAGGTCCGATGGTTCGGATCACTTCTGTCGTCGACCGGGCCTTTTCTGATCCATCTTGGCCATGAAACTGTCCGTGACCCACTCTACATCATTATTTAACATTTTGTGCCATTGTTTTTTCCCATAAGAGTGTTTTCATGTTAAAATTGATGTGTTTACATTGTGCTTGATTGATGTGATTGGATTACTTCACTTGTTTTATCTTTACGTGCTTTTGTGGTCCTTTAAGAATTTCTTCCCAAGAATCCTAACTGCACTTGATGGAGACATTACACGTGAAAGATCAAAGCCACTCTTCAGAGCCATCCTAGCAACGTAAATGCCATATACAGAAAAAAAATATATTAAAAAAGAAAAAGAAAAAAAGAAAAAAAGAAAAAGTAGAAGATTACAAAGTCATTAGGTAGGCCACCACGATTGACATGGTGGGACACCCTAAAGGAAATAATTGGGAGAGATTTATCTACCGTTGATGTTCACACGGTCCACCGTGACAGTTATGCTAAACCCTCTCAAAGAAAAACAATTCATAAGGCTAGCATTGCCTTATACACTATTTTTAATAAGTGGTTACTTCTTTCTTTTTCTTTTTTTTATTATTTCTTTTTTAAAAAAAAAAATTTACATGTTAGCTTGTTAGTACAAGCACCGGCAGTTCAGACTTCACTGTTAGCCACCCCCTCCAGGGAATCCATACCAAAACTACAGTGTTGAAACAAGATATCTGTCACTCAGTCTACCACTTGAGGTATAGATCTGGGTGTAATCAGAGGTTACTTGAATCAGCAATGGAGCTGAATTAGGCCTTGTGCCGGACAGACATGTATTTCACATCAACATCAGTGTGGTGCCGTCGAGCAGATACCTTCTGTAAAATTATTTTTATTTTATGTCTTATGGCAGTGTTATCATTTAATAGTGAGAAACTGAAATCTATTAAAAATTTTGAATATCTCATAATATTATTATTGTAATCTTTCTTGATCAATTCTAATATATATATATATATATATATATATATATATATATATATATATATATATTATAAAATTTTCAAGAGAATTTTACTAAATACTATCTCATTAATATAGACATCTTGGGCTAAGCAGGCTAGGGTCAGCTGCTGTGGTGAGCCCCACCATCACCTGTCACCTTATGTTAGGCTAAGGGTTCAAAAATCAAGGGTGGACGTCTCTCTCCCAATTGCTTCCTATTGTATAGTCTACCTCCATGATAGATTAACTTGATTTTTATTTTTTATTTTTTATTTTACCTGGGCCTAACATGTGATTACATGTCTAATGATAGGAGTGGATTTCACATACACTTCATGGTGGGCCCTTTACAAAATCAATGGTGGGCATCTCTTTCCTAACTATTTAAGATTTATGCTAATATTAGAAAATATATAAATTTTCCTCTAAGCGCACCCTTAATTATTTTGGATACCATGCGCATGTGAGATCTACTTTGACTATGTTTTATGTGTAATCCTATGATAGGCACAAGACACAAAAAAAAATGCAGTTGAAATGTGATCTAGGTGCTACCAAAGAAAATAGTTGAGAGAGCCTCCCTTGATTTTTACAAAGCCAATAATTTTGATTATATAAAATTTCCTCCAACCATTAGATGCAACACTAAAATTTAAGTCTAGACCTAAAAAATCATGTCTATCCATGATTTATGGGGCGTGGCTAAGGGAAATAATTTAGAGCATGATCATTGCATTGTATACTATTTTCAATAGCGTGGTTCACCGAAATCATGAAGGGAGATCCTTAAGCCTGACATGGGGTGACACATCTGATGGTTAAAGTGGATTTTACATTAATATTTTTGTAGAGCTCACCCGAGCAGCCAACCCCTTGCACAATATACTTCGTTAATTTTTTTAATAAAAGCTACCATTGATAATTATTTAATAATGAGGTAGCTTATTAAATAAATTTTTTTGGAAGAAGAAGATACCACAATGAAAATATCATGTTGATGAAGTAATATTTTGTAAAATTTTCTATTTTATAAGTTTCGGTGATAGCTATCGCAAAAGGTTTAACAAACAAACCAGAGGTGGGCATGATCTGACTCGATCTGACCAACTCGACTCATTCAAATCCGACTCGACCCGAACTGAATGGGTGAGTCGGTCCGAACCGAGTTGGGTTCGCCCAATTTGAACTCAAATCGAGTCGAGTTCGAGTTACCTAGTAACTCGACTCGACTCGACCCAAAACTCATTCCAGTTAGACTCGACTCGATCCGAAACCCGACTCAACCCGACTCTCTAACCCTACCCGCCACACCCTACCCACCCGATCACAAACTCTCTCTCTCCCTCCCTCATCCTCCTCTTCCAAGCCCGGTAGCCACCCACCACCATCACCCTCCTCCTTCTTTCTCTCTCTCTCTCTCCTCTCCACTCCCTCCCTCCCCCATCTCTCAATCTAACTCGGTGCCAACTTGACTCGACTCGGTACTTCTGACCGAATCGGACTCGGTCCGGATTAGTCTAGGCCAGATCGAACTCTGATTGAGTCAGACATGCTGGACTTGGTCTTGAGTTGGATCGAGTTCGGGTAGACCTATTTCAAAACCGAATCAAGTCGAGTCAGCCCTCACTCGGTCCAACTCAACTCGATGCCCGGCTTTAAAACAAACAAACAAACAAGAGAGAGAGAGAGAGAGAGAGAGAGAGAGAGAGAGAGAGAGAGAGAGAGCACGTGGCCCTTTAATTGCTCAAGGGAAGATGAGGTGATAGTAAGTTGAGAAACTCATGGTACCATGTTTCTGCAGCACATGTGGTGAGGTTGTGTACCAATCATGTGACACCCCGTCACTGTGGTCATACGTGGGTGGACACTGATGTGGGCGGGGCCTACGGGCCTGGGCGAGTTACCGGTAGTTGCCAGGCTACTGTGCACACAGTAGAAGCTAAACTTTGTCCCACATCGAAAGAGCTATCTGGAGTTGTGGTGGCTATAAGTGGGCTCCTTCCTTAACAGTCAAGATGTGTTTTAAACCCGTGAGCTTCGGCAAAGCAGACAATATCTTGTTCTGTTGGGTCGGGCCTTATAAATGGTATCAGAGCCGAGGACGGCTCTGCCCTCGGTGGGGGATATTGTGACGCTCCGTCACTATGGTCACACGTGAGCGAGCACACGTGGTTAGACGCTAATGTGGGTGGGGGCTAAAGGCCTGAGTCAGCTATCAGTGGTTGGTAGGTTGCTGTGCTCGCAGGATACTGTGCACACAGTAGAGGCTGAACTCTGTCCCACATCGGAAGAGCTGTCTGGAGTTGTGGTGGCTATAAGTGGGCTCCTTCCTTAACAGTTAAGACGTGTTTTAAACCCATGAGCTTCGGCAAAGCGGACAATATCTTGTTCTGTTGGGTCGGGCCTTACAAATAGTATCAGAATCGAGGACGGCTCTGCCCTCTGTGGAGGATATTGTGACGCTCCTCACTATGGTCACACGTAGGTGAGCACACGTGGGCAGACGTTAATGTGGGTGGGGCCTAAAGGCCTGAGCGAGCTACCAGTGGTTGGCAGGCTACTGTGCACACAGTAGAGGCTAAACTCTGTCTCACATCGGAAGAGTTGTTTGGAGTTCTGGTGGCTATAAGTGAGCTCCTTCCTTAATAGTCAAGACGCGTTTTAAACTCATATCCTTCAGCAAAACGAACAATATCTCAAGTTGTTGGGTCGGGCCTTACAAATCAGGTCCATTCATTCAGTGGACCGGAGAATTTATTACTTGAGTACAAAAAATCACACTCAGTGGGCTCATGATTCACATGATCAATCTGACAAAGTAAAAATACCTGTAACTTCACATATCAGCAGGCAAAATCCTAAATTGAAGAGAAGTGATGGTTGGAATCGTTGAAAAGGTTTTGTTTTCAAACAGTCCATCCTTATACATTCAACCGATCACTTGTACTATGTGGACAGGGCCCAATACATACCGTTTCATTATTACTGGCTGCTTCGGATGCATTAAAGCTAGGGTAGGGTCCGGCGCACATTTCAACATGAACCATTTGTGACATTATTGCCTAGGATAGAGTTTGACTCGATGGCTCAGTGGTAAACAGACTCTTGTTTCAACACTAAGATCATGGAATCTAGTGTCCATGTGATGCGAGTGTGTATGTAAAAAAACAACGTAACTTGGGTAGGTTGTATCTAATCGAGGGTTAGCCATAGCCCCACTTTAGCTGATTTTGCAAAAACTAAACCCAACCCAATCTCAAATTAAGTTGAGCTGTCCAAACTTAACCCAACCAATGAACCTTGACAACTTGACCTAAACTCAGGATGGGTAAATTAGGTTTGGGCTGAAACCTTACTTGTAGTCTTCTCAAAAAAATGGTTAAGGCTGTCAACATTGAGTCAGGTCTGTCCAAGCTCAGCCCACAAAGTAAAACCTAGGCCAAAGATTAACCTGGTGCTAGTGCGTGACAAGCTAAACAAACCAGTCCAAGCTGGGTCCACTGACAATTAATATCTGATCTGTTTATTAAGTGTGCCTCAATGACTAAAAAAGAAAAAGAAGAAAAAAGCTCAAGAAATACTAAACAGGGCAGAGTTGATGGGTTCTTTAAAAAAAAGTCCAAGCCCTATCCTAAGGGCCCATGCCTAAAAGCAGCTTATTTGGTCCGTGGGATTAAATGGTATGAAATTGGGTTAGATGAACTTAACAACATTATTATACAATGATTGCATGCCTGAAAATACTATGGCATTTGAGCCATTCAATCCCTCGGGATAAAATTATTGTTATGGGAAAAACATTGTATTAAGCAAAATTACCATGAAATTGTAATCAATGAATTAAATTCACAATGAATGTAGATCACTTATACACATATATAGCCAGAATGTCAGGTGTAAAAGACAAATATGGATGGACCGCGCATAGATAAAACACATGCATCAATATGAAAACCGCGTGTATAATATATTTTAAAATCCATAAAAAAAAAAAACCAACATACGACCAAATGCTAACTCCATCCCACCTAATGCCCAGCTTTTCCTGAATTTCCCGAACCAAAATGAAATTTTCACGGGACCAAATGGTCCCATCTAACCCCACGCACCAAACAAGCATCAGCCCAGCCCATTAACAGCTCTGGTTACCACGTGTTGGGTGGGCTTGCTCATTTTGAGCCACTCAGCTGTTCTCGAGATTGGGACAGACTGAGGCTCCGAGGGGCCACTGTGATGCATAGGTTTTATCCGAGCTGTCCATCCATATTTTCATGTTATTTTAAATCATGAGCTAAAAAAATAAGACATTTCTAAGACTCAAGTGGACCACAAAATGAGGATTAAATGGTTACCGTTGAAAACTTCATCACAATCAATCTTAGAAAGGTTTCAATGATGGACGTCATTAGCACCACTCTTCCCATGGTGTGGCCCATTTGAACCATGGATCTACCTCATTTTCTGGGCTCATAACTTAAAAGAAGGTGCGGATAAAATCCATACATCACAGTGGCCCCACAAAGCCGATATGATATTTCAGTTCCTTACAAGCATGGCTGCTCCCGGAATTTGAGTAACGACACATGCTCGACCCTGCTGCATGTCTTCGAGGTCATTTGAACCGTAATTCAGTGGGCTTCCGAGAAACTTCGTATTTTTTTTTAACGGGGGAATTATTTGATACTCTGATAGCGTACGTGCTCGATACGCAGGGACCCGAAATCGTATGCATGGAATAAAGTAAAAGTACAACCGAATGGTTTGTGTAGCACACCGTCGTTAACTTGCATCTGATTGGTGGACATTTGCTTGTTGAAATGGGATCATTGGATGCTTTCAGTTTTAACCGTCTAATCAGTGTTCAGCAATCCAATAGTCACATGATCAAGCGTTCCTAATTTTTTGTTCATGCACTAGCGGCCATAATTTTGGTAGTTTTAGTTTGAATTGTTCTTCTGCCACGTATGCAATCTTTAATTTCTAAGCGCACGCGTATCATCCATCACACTCCGCCGGAGTATCAAAGAGAGAGTCGCTGGTTTTGACGTGGCCGAATCGTTTCAGACGAAAACCGTGGATCAGCAGTTGCGACGATGCGGAAATCCGCCCGCGTATAAAGCGCGAAACTCTGTTTCATCTGAGTCTCATTACCTTCTTCTTCTATTGCTGCTGCAATGTCTTCCGCTACATCTTCTCCTGTTACTGTTGAAACCATCAATCCAAAGGTACTCTCTTTCTCTTTCTGTCTCCCTCTCTATCTGATTTTCTTGTTTTCAGGTTATGTTGATTACTTCAGTATGTTTTGTTTGTGTTTCTGCATCTGATTTATCTGTCTTTTTTTTTTTTTTTTTTATAGTATTTTTAATTACTTTGGTTTTTCTATATTGGATTCTTATGTTTTCTTTTCGTTTACTTTTTGGCTTTCATTAATCTGCTGGTGTGTGTTTTTTTTTTTAAAATAATATTTTGTTCCTTGTGTTTTGGGATTTTATTTATTTTTAATTACATGGGTGTGTTTTATTGTCTTTCTGTATGGAGTCCTTCTCTTTCTTAATTACTTTGGTTATTTGCTTAGATTAGTGTCTTCTTTTTTATTTCATTTTTTAAAGTTCCATATCTGAGTTTTTTTCTTTGAAATTGAATACTGGGTCTGCTTGATTTGGTGTTTTTTTTAGCCTCTCTCTCTGTGCTTTTTAGTACTTGGGTGTATTTTATTTTGTATTTTTGCACCTGGGTTTTTTGTATTTTCCTCTAATTTAGTTGGTTTGAGCTGAATATTAATGTGCTTGTATATTTCGCTTTCGTTAATTTAAAGGTGTTATCTTTTTTTTTTTTTTAATAAAATAAAATTTGATTCCTTGTTTTTTGGACCATTGATATGTTTTATTGTCTCTCTGCATCTCTGTTCTTAGCTTCCTTTTTTTTTAGTCTTTTCTTTTACTTCGTTTTATTTTATATAAGTATGTTTTATTGTGTATTCTTAATCTGGGGTTTATACTTTTCATTTAATTCTTTTGGTCTTTGCTTGCATGGATATGTTATATTATTTTCTATTTTGTATTCTGCACCGGATGCTTCTTTCAGTTCTATGATTTTTGGTTTTGGGCTGATTACTAATATTTAATTGAATGGTTTTGTTTTGTCTCAGACCACTATTCTATTTTCTTTTTCTATGCCACCCTTTTGTTTGATAATTATCTGAATTGGGATATGTGTTTTTGATTAATTAGTCATACATTTCGTGTTGGGCTTTGCATGTTCTCCCTTCTGTTTCTTTTTTCCTTGTATGTATTAGTTGGTCCACCTGGTTCAATAGCTGATTTTCGCTTTCATGCTTTTGGTGATCAATATGTTTTCTTTTTTCTTTTTTGGAAAGTGTCAGATTTCTAACCCATACTGAATCTCTTGTTTATGTGCTCCTGTTGTGGTTTTTGGGTTATTATCTTCCTTCTGAATGCTTTTTTCTTTTTCTTTCATCAGGTTCTAAAATGTGAGTATGCCGTCCGTGGAGAGATTGTTACCCATGCCCAGGTATTCCAAATTGAGAATTCATTGGAAGATTTTCTCCCTTCTCTTGATATTATCATTTCCTAATGGAAAGCATGCTGACCCAGGTCACTAATACAATGCACCACCACAAAAGCAAAGCACATAGAACTCATTCTTGAACATGAGGATTGTGAATGCTCAACAATAGATCTTCTTATAATTGTTCACGTTGGATTCTTATTTAAAACACCTTGGGTTCTAACCAAAAAAAAAAAGAAAAAAAGAGGTCTGGTTACATGTCTTGTTTTATAGGCTTCTTTTTTTGTTGCATCAAAAATTGAAGTGACACTATCCAAAAACTTGCTGGTCAACTTGAGATTTGGCTGAAGCCAGGTTCCTAGTACCGTCTCCAAACTCCAAACAATAATGTTATGGCCTGTTTGGATTGGCGGAATCCAGAAGGTAACCATAGAACATTTTCTGCCTATTGTGACAATAAAGTAACCTATGGAAAACTATTTTTTAAAAATGGTGTTTTCCTTTTTTCTCGAGAAAACTTAACCCTCATTTCCACACTTTATGAGAGATAGATATCACTTTGAACCATTGACCGTTCCATGTTTTCTTGGTAATTGTAGAAAATAAAAGGCAAATAACATTTAGGGCTTGTTTGGCACCATGTATTTGGAATGCATTGGAATCCAAATCACAATTACACCGGAATCGAAATGATTTGGAATCTTCAATTGTGTTTGGTGGCCCGTATTTGGAATCCTATGGAGTCACAAAATTGTGTATGGCAGCTTGGATTTTGAATAAAAAGGAATTTGGTAATGTATTCAAAGGAACTTGAATTTGATTAAGTAAATCATTACTCTAAAATGGCATGCACGTGTGTCATTTTAGATATCATTGTAACAAGCCCATTAAAATTTATACTTTGGCTATAAATGAGGTAATTCCGAGCCTTGGGTGGGCCACATAAGTGGCCGGCCCCACTAGAAGAGAGAGGGAGAGAAGAGGGTGTGTCGGGTGGCGGATGGAGAGGGGGAGAGAGAGAGAGAGAGCCGGGGGGGGGGGGGCACATAAGTAACGGTCACCTTTTTAACTGTTGGCAAGGAATCCATGTTAATCCGGTTCGGATTTTTATCATTTCAAAGTAATTTTGAAAATCACCTTTTTGAGGGATTTGGATTACTAGGAATTAGGATTCCTCTTCACATATTTTCTTATCCACAGTTTTGTCGGATGTGACTTTTTTCTTTCCAAATCAAAATTTTGGATTCCACCAATCCAAAAGGGCCTCAAAATCAACTAGTTTGTCTCAAATCAGTTGAGACAACTGTAAACGTTAAAGGTGCTGTGAACATTGAACTGACCTTTGGCAAACAAATCTGGAACATGTTGTGGTTACTTTATTTTCTGGAGAAGTTTTAAGTTTATGGGTTGTAAGTTGTAGACTGCTGATACTGCGTTAAGCAGCTAGAAAGGTCAACGAAAATCATGACCTTTTTAGAATCAAATTCATCTGATGAATATTTTTTTCTGAATTGTTTTTGCTTTGCAGCGTTTGCAACAAGAATTACAAGAAAAGCCAGGCTCTCACCCCTTTGACGAGGTATCATTATTTCCTTTTTCCTTTTCAATGGGCATTTGAAATAGTGGTTGTACTGATCTTGGGATGATTTGTGCTGTTATTAGTGAATTAACCAAGAAATTGCTTCATGGACAGAGTTATTTGATTCTCCCATGTTTGGTTGCTATTGAAATCTTGACCACATTTAATTAATATTCTCTTTCTTCTTCTCCTATACCTTGTTAGTTACATGTTGTAACTCTGAAAGAGATGTGCTTTATTTCCGGGCACAATCTGACGGAGGCCTGAGATGGAAACACATGTACAAATATATTGAGGTATTGAAAAATATGTAATATTTAAGTCAATCAACAATCTAAAATAAGAAAATTATGAAAATAAAATTAAAAGTTCAAATTAGGTTAAATGTTGTTAATTAGGTTCAATAGTGTTTGTGTCTTTCTTTCTTTGCTTTTTGTAATTTTTCCAAATCTGGAAGAATAGAACAATCTTAGATTTGTCTTATTTTCATTGAAGGTGGCATCACGAGAGATGAAAAGGCCAGTCAAGTATTATATCCTGAGGGATATTTGAAAGATAAAAAGGTGAAGCATATCATATGGGTAGGAATAATACCCACCAATGTGTAGCAGAGTGGGAGGGTCCTTAGTGTATTTGAGTCTTATGGTGTTTTATTGCCAAGTCTAAAAAATAATTATTGAGGTTGGTACGGATTCTATAAACTGGTATAAAAATGAAAAAAAAAAAACATTGGCAATATTCAACCTGTCATCTAATAAAGGACATGTCCTTGTTGCAGAGATTGTTGATCTTGCCTTACAGTCCCCTCTAGTTGCTATTGTCTGGTTGTTATTACATCCGGGTGTCCATTTTTTCAGAATATTTCTATGGCCACATATAATAATCAGCTTTCCAAGGTCTGTTATTAGAACTGCCTTTCTAAGCCGGATTGCCTTTCCAGACGATCATTACATGAGATTACATGTACTGACATGGTTTCTGTGAGCACGTGTTGTTATGGGCAACCAATGCTGGGTTCTCATCCTCATTTGAATTTTTATGTGTTGACGATGAATCATGTCGCCCTTGCCCAGGCCTTTCAGCATCTTTTTTCTCTGGCACCCCATGGTTGCCCTTTCAGAACTATGGCATCTCATCTTTGCATCCAAAGCCTCTCCCTTCCACAGTCTTATCTGAAGGAAGTTGGTAACCCAAGCTTTGGCAGCATCTTTCTTGCAGTGCATCTAAGGCAAAGTTGCAGACTTATTTGTCAATGGCACCATAATTAGGTGATCATTTATTGCGAGATGACTGGACATTTAATGAAGATATTGAGTATACCGAGACATTTAATGCCAAATCTCAGCATTGCAACAAAGGGTCAGCCATAGCGGCTCAATGAGCGGGTCGGACAACAAGAGTAGGTTCCGCGTGTAATGTGGCGAGCGCCTATAATCAGGGTGTTTACTACACCCGAATGGACTATTTTCACCAACCATATGTTTCTCCTTATTGATTACAAGGGACCTCACCAACTGTGAGTCTGTGACAGCTCCATTAACCAGCCGATGTGGTCTAGTTCAAGGATTTCACTTAGTAGTTACCTGCTGAGACTTGATACAGATTCACGGGATTTTACTCTGGTGTACACCTGCCTTAGTCATCAAGTGTGGTTGAGTACTCCCTCTGCTTGTTTAATTAGTTTGGCATTACCTTTAATTAGTAAGAAAAGACTTGATGACCCATGGTTTAAGTGTGGATATGGTTCTTGATAGAGTAGAATGGCAGAAGAGGTTTTGTGTAGCTGAGCCCAATTAGTTGGGATAAGGCTTAGATGGTGACGATGATTCTTCCCATGATATGACATAAATCCTAGAGCAAGCATCTATACTTGTCGCATCCAAAAGTTTTGCTGGGATAGTCAAAACAGAGTAACCCGCTCTCTCTGTAAAGAAAACCTCCCTCAGTGCAGGATGTTTGCAATACATGTGCCTTGGTTATCTAAGGCAATATTAGCACTTCCATTGTTGATTTGATGTCGCAATTGTTCATTATGTACATGACTACTTACATACACACAGGGATGATGAATACAAATAAAATGTTTCCCATCTATGTAATTCCCAGAGCAAACCCTTTAACCTTGTGTAATGCAAGAATTCAGTTGGATAGTGGAAATGCCTCTGTGGGCATTAGCAGTACATTTGCCTCAGTCATGTATGCACCCCACCCCACTACTCTCACACACATAGGGACCGACAGACGCAAAGAGTATGTAGTGGTGAATGCTTATGTCTGCATTTTATCCAGTTGTTTGTCTATGTATGTAGGTTGCCTTGAATGCTTGCAATACATATGTTTAAGCATGAAAGATGTGTCCTATAATTATTATTTGGAGTATGTATGTGGATGTGTTTATGGCTAGGTTGTTTTGTCCTAGCTTCATTTGAAGTTTGCCATTTATTGTGCAGATACTCTACTGCAATATTGGAAATCCTCAGTCCCTTGGTCAGCAGCCAATTACCTTCTTTCGAGAGGTAACTTGCAACTCTTCAATTGAAATGTCAGCATGCACAGTTAGCTTTGAGTTATCTTGATTTTCTCATTCCGTTTTTCTCAGGTTCTTGCATTATGTGACCATCCTTCCATCTTGGACAGAGAAGAAACTCAGGGCTTGTTCAGGTACTAGAATTATGTTCATACTATAGGCATATAGTATATATGACTTACTGGAATAGGCATATAGTATATATGACTTACCGTGTGAGAGACAATGCTATTATGTAGCTTTCTTTGTAGGACTTCTATGAAGTGTTTTCCCAGCTGTACACTTGGCGGATATTTATGTTGATTGTGACCGTTTATCTGGGGGACCATAGTGCTGCAACTTGGGTTAGGGTCAACCCAAGCCAGATTGACCCAACCCACGCTCATGTTGTCAAGGTCCTCAGGTTGGGTTAGGGTTGGAAAACGCTAACCCGATTTGACATCAAGTTTGGGTTCAGGTTGAGCAAATTCAAGTCGGGTTAGGTCAAGTTTGGAAATAATCACATGTATTTGAGTTGGGTTGGGTTGAGTATGTTGGAATTTGGACTGGGTTCAGGTTGGGCACCTTGGATTGGAATTTGGGCTGGGTCCTCTTGAGGTTGGGTTGGGCTCGGGTTGACCCTCAACCTGAGCTACATTAAGGGCGTGTTTGGATTAACGTATAGTATTGTTTTGCATTGTATATCTGTACGGTCACGGTATGTCAGTCACTGTAGCATGGTTCACGTTGAAATGACGGTCAACAACCATGGTGTTTGGTTACGAGCTACTAAGTCCATGTAGATGTTGTGCCAAACAGTGTCCACGTTTGGGAATAGAGTCTCCGTTCTACTGCGTACATGTGTTATTATGAAGTACGACAAAGTGTTACAGGAAATGGATTGGCTACTACCCCCTGACACCAGCCAATGGCTGGTGGTCGGTCCTCTGTGGGCCCAACCATTGACTGTATGTGTTTCATCCATGCCCTCCATCTATCTTTACACATCATTTTACGGTACTATACTAAAAATGAGGTATATCCCAATCTCAGGTGGACCACATAACAGGGAATAGTGTATGATCAACGTCGACCATTAAAAACACTTTCAAGGCCATCAAAGTTTTCGATGAATCTGTTTTTTGTTTTTTTTCCCATCATCTGGACCTGCATGACCTACTGAACATATTCGGATATAAAATAAACAGTTCAGTGGGTCTTACGAGGATTTTAACGGGGGATATCCAATGCCTACTGTTTTCAAATCGTCTGGTCCACATGAGATTTACATCCCTCTTATATTTGGGATCAAGCAATAAATTGATATGAAAAAATGGATGAATGGAATGGATGAAACAAATACATGATGGTGGGGCCCACAGAGCACCGACCACCAGCCACGGGGCCAGTGGCAAGGTCATCTTGCCAATCCGATTTCATTGAGTTGTACACCGTAGAAATGACATTGTTGCAAATCTGACGATCTGGATCATCAATATAGTTGCCCTCAGGAGGCTTTTAACGGTTGATTTCCAATTACTGCCCTATTCATATGGCGTGGTCCACCTGCTGATGATCCAGATAGGGCGAGGGAGAGATCACCTGAGAATGATGGTCCGCAGGAATAAGAACGTAGAAAGAAAAAATTTTCTTTGATTTGGTGGTGCAGTGTAATGACTCCATCGCTCTTACCAACGCACTGTACACTGATAGCAGTAACGCGTGGAAGCGAAGAGTTGGTTCGGCGTCGTACTCGAGTCGGTCGTGGACGCCCCGTTTTTTAATTCGAAATCAAACACCGGAAACGTACTATTTACGCCAGTTTACATTATAGTACCACGTGGGCCCGAAATCCAAACACGCCCTAAAATCACTATGATTTGATGACCACTTTGGTTGGCATGTGTTTGATTATTATTTTTTAAATAAGCGGCTATTTTTAATGAACTCATTTGACTTCAATACTCTGATTCATTTGCTTCATGGGCTGTGGCCTATCCAAAAGGCAGCACACCAAATGATGGTTCTGATTACTGTACACAAATGATCACATTCACAATATCCGGTGTTCTGGTGCATGCTTCATGAAACTTTGTGAAGCATGCACGCAATAGTAGAATTCCTCATGTCAAATGAGGAGATAATTTTTCCGTGTGAGCCATCATGAGTTCTTGGTATTGTGATGTCGCCCACCATTTCATTATCTAATAATTGAACGAACATTTGCAAGTTGCATTGCAGTCATTGTGGGTTCTATTATTAACCTTTTGTGCTTTGATTTTTTTTTGTATGATGAACTCCTTATTGGATGCCTGCAGTTTGGATGCCATAGCAAGAGCTAGGCAGATTCTGAACCAGATTCCCAGTAGAGCTACCGGTGCATATAGTCACAGTCAGGTAAGATCACACTCCACCAGTGCAGCAATCTCTACTATATATATGCCAGTAGGTCTTAGACATTTTTGCCTTTGCAATTAGTTGTTCTAGATGGAGAACCTTGACTATTTTAAGGACATGTTAAGACATTTGAAGTAAAACTAAAAGTTATTTTAGGAACTTAAAAATATGGCCAGTGTTCATTGGACGGCTTAGATTTCACCTGCAAAAGCCCACGAAATGGCTCACATTTTACATGCAAAAATGTGAACTGGATTTTCTCTCTCCACTTGCGTTACACATGCCGCACCCCCTAGCGTGAAATTAGGTGAACTGGATTTCTCATTGGCAAGTGGTAGTGTTTTAAATAGTGTGTAGCATATTGTATAGCATTCAACCCTCTATGACGTGTAGTATAAGCTATACACCGTACTTCTATTTTTTATTGAAAAAAGAAAAAAGAAAATATGATAAGTAGTAAGAATAAATGTTTAAAAAAAGCATAAAAAAAACTCAAAACTAAAAAGTATTACATGATTTCAAGTAAAACCATGTTCAAAGCAAATTATTAACTATAATTTATCAAAATCCACTCCATTTATATGTAAGCCATCGTCATCATGTGGACACATGATGGAGACTACACACTACATGAAACAAACCACCAGAAAACCACTACTGTAGAGAGTGGTGGCCCACATAATGGACTGGACAAAGTTGAATTCCATGCCATACACACACCGTAGTGGGGCCCACGCAATAGAAAACAATGCACCACCTCCCTAGCATGGTGGCCTACATGATGGTTGGATGGGTTGGATGCATGTCATACGCATACCACAACAAGCCCCACGCAATAAAATGTTTTATGAACAATCTCCTTGGCAAATGGACCTGGCGATTGGGGAATGAAAATGGGCGTCTTTGGAACAAGCTAATCAAAAGCAAATATGGCAGCTCTCCGGGCGGTTGGTGGTCTAAAGATTCCTCTTCTTATAGAGCATTGGCTTTATGGAGGGGCATTCTTTCTATGGAAAAAAAAAGGCTCTGCAAGGGGTTGATTTTGCTATTGGTAACGGTCGCAAAGTCCGCTTTTGGGAAGATTCTTGGGCGGGAGACTCTCCTTAAAGATGAATTTTCAAATGTCTATCGTATTTCTCATAATCAGAACTCTTCAGTTGTTGATTTCTTCTCTGTTTTCGATGGGAATGTGGTCTGGAACCCAATTTGCAGGAGGAATCTCCAGGACTGGGAGGTTTCTGAGTTCGTGGCCCTCCTTGAGCCAATAGCAAACTGAACCTCCCAAGTGAAGACAAATTAATTTGGAAAGCTGAAAAAATAGGTCTGTTTTCGGTCAAATCCTTTTACAAAATTCTGGTCAGCTCTCGCTCCCTTCAAGATGATATCTCCACTAGCCAGATTTGGTATTATGCGACCCCTCCAAAGATTTCTTTCTTTGGGTGGTTGGTTGGTAAAAACAAGGTTCTTACGATCGACAACTTGAGGAAAAGGGGCATGATCCTTCCGAATATCTGCCCTTGTTGCATGGCGAACGAAGATATGGTAGATCATTTGTTTATTCACTGCCCCTTCATCCATCATATCTGGCCTCATATCTTGGGTCCCTTTGGCATCAATTCGACCTTTCCATTCTCCTCAACCCAATTACTTATGGCATGGCATGGTGTCAGCCTAGGTAAACAAAGGACCCCTATTTGGAGACTAGCCCTTGATGCAGGACAATTAACCACTTGCTCTAAAAGCTTGAACTGTTAGAGTATGACGAATTAATCCTTTTATCTCATATCTTAGACCCTACATCTCATGGGTTATGACCTCAGCCGAACCCCCCTCGTGGGCCCTAAATCACATGGGTACCACCTCATATGGGCCACCCACCCCAAATGTGTCCCTGTATCCCACAGGCTACCCTACTCGAGCCTGGTGTGAAATGTGCATTAATCACCCCCGGTGAGGAGTCTCGAATACGAGACCTCTCCCGTGGGCCCCACTCACCTCGAGTGTGCCCCTGCATCCCACAGGGGACCCCACTCGAGCCCGGTGTGAAAATGCTCCTGCATTAATCACTCTCGATGAGGAGTCTCGAACACGAAACCTCCCGCTCTGATACTAATTTGATGCATGACAACTAACCACTTGCTCTAAAAGCTCAAATTGTTAGAGTATGACGAATTAATCCCTTTATCTCATACCCCAGGCCCCACATCTCATGGGTTAGGACTTCGGCCGAACCTCCCTCGCGGGCCTCAAATTACATGGGTACCACATCACACGGGCCACCCACCCCGAGTGTGTCCCCGCATCCCACAGGCTACCCCACTTGAGCCCGGTATGAAATGCTCATTAATCACCCCCGGTGAGGAGTCTCGAACACGAGACCTCCCCCGTGGGCCCTGCCCACCCCGAGTGTGCCCCTGCATCCCACAAGCAACCCCACTCGAGCCCGGTGTGAAAATGGCTCTGCATTAGCTCTCCTGGCTACCTAGTGGACAGTTTGGGAAGAAAGAAACAGAAGAATTTTCAGAAATGAATCTTAAGTCGAGCGAATTTCTGGTTCGAAGAGCTAAACATTTGATCATAGATTGGGTTGTTAATGTCGATTCCCTTAAGGGTTGTAATGTTCTCTTCGTAGGAGCCTAGGCGGTTCGCTTTCTCAGCGGCCCCTCTCCTTTTGTCTTGTTTTTCTTCTCCTTTTAATGAAATCTTCGTTATCCTTAAAAAAAAAAAAACATTGCTCAACAACTGACCTCGTAATAAATGAAGAAAGAAAGAAAGAAATTTTCCAAAATGAAACCATAAATTTCATCGGAAACGAAAAAGAACTCATTGAGAGATATTAAGGGGCAAGAACATACCTCTATCAAACATGAGATTCAATCAATTAAAAAACCTGAACTTCTGAGTTTCGTAGCTATGTGGATGTGAAAAGGGGGAAGTTTGATTCCCCCCTCCCCTCCTTTTGTTTGGGCTCCAATGCTTTTGAAAGTACAACAAATGGACCTTCTTGTAGGGTTGATTGATCGGTCAAAATCTCCTCCTCAATGGCTTTGTGGATTGAGAGAATTGAAAATTCAGATTTGGGGGCCAGCTTGTGTCGATTACTAGGGTTTCGAGAAAGCCCTCTTTCAAAACCCTTACCTTTTAAGACTTTTGTTAAAATGTGAGTTTTACACAATTTATAATAGTCACAAGTCCATAGCCGTACATGTGGAGGCCCATTTACAGATATGGTTAAGATTGTTTGAAATGGATACATATTCAGATATTCTCCATCTACAATAGGACCTACAGTGGGTCCCTACTCATGGCTTAGTGGTAGACTCACAAGAGTTTAAACACTGAGGTCATGGGGTTTTGGCTTTGAGTACCCATTGTGGTGTGTGTGTGGGTATGAGGGTGTGTGCGTTAAGAACCAAAAAAAAAGAAAGAAAGAAAGAAAGAAAGGACTAATGATTTGGATGGTCTCAATAGCCGTACATCATTGCCACATGTGAGAAGGATGTGTCACACGCATTTTACATAGAAAAATGAACTAGAAGCATTTAAAACCTGTTTTTTGTAAACCTAAATATTTTGCAGCATACGCTGCACAAGCTACATGCTTCATAGCTTGTAGCATGCCTACATACGCTCAGTGTTTCAAATAGCGCCCATAGCGTACGTTACGTAGCGTAGCATGGCCGTAGCGCTACGTAGCATCCCAAATAGCGTAAATCCCCTGTAGCGCACGCTACAGGGGTTGTAGCGTACGCTACAGCTGCATACCGCGTAGCGTCTGTAGCGTAAGCTACAATGTATTTTTTTACTATTTTAGTTTTTTTATTATTTTTTCATGTTTTCTTTGTTTCTAATGTTGAGGAATGTGACACTTGTATTGTACTTGATACTTTTAACATATGAGATTTTTATTTCTTTTCATAATTGTGACTTGTGGTTTCAATTAGACATTATTAATTAAAGTGGTTTGCTTAGGAAGTTGTTGATGTGATAATTATTTGATTTGGCATATATATGTGGATTGGCTTTTGATAATGATAACTAATAACTTTTTTGAACATGCTTATAACTGATCAAATGAATCATCTTTTAGGTATTTTTATATTTTTACCCCTTTTTTTTCACTATTTATTATATTTTTCCTATTTTTAAATTAAAAAATAGAAATATCGTGTAGCTTACGCTACACGCTACGTATTTATGCTACACGCTATGGAGGGCTGAGCGCTACGCATCACGCCACCGCTATTTAAAACACTGCGTACGCTACAGGGGAAATGCACCTTTTTTTTGCATGCTAAGTAGCGTATAGGCTACGTTATGCTACATAGCTTTAAAACAATGGTTAGTGGTAACGTGGTCCATGTCCTATTCCTTTGTATCAGGGAATCAAAGGCTTACGTGATTCAATTGCAGCTGGGATTGCCACTCGTGATGGTTTTCCTGCCAATGCTGATGACATTTTCTTAACTGATGGAGCAAGCCCTGTGGTATATATCTAAAGCTTACTAAATACTAATATTTATTGTGAGAGCTTTCATTGGCATAAGTGGAACGCAAAGCCTAATTGTTTGTCATTATTTTTGTTTTATTTTCAGGTGCATATGATGATGCAGTTACTACTAAGATCTGAGGAAGACGGCATTCTTTGCCCCATCCCGCAGTACCCTTTGTACTCTGCCTCAATTGCCCTTCATGGTGGCACTCTTGTATGTTGTTTCTGCAGATTCTGGAGTCTGCTTTAGTCGTTATAGTTAAAAATCAATGTACAAAAGCTCGCCAATTGACTTGGAACTTGCCTGAGTCAACTTGGTTTAGCTGTATTTCTAGTAGTGTCCAAACTCCAAGTTGATTGATTCAGCCGATCTATGCTGAAGTTTTACACTAGCTCAGCTGATTTGCAAGTCTGTTCTGAGTTTTTGAATATCAGTATAGAGCATAGTTCTAAAACTCTGCGACTCGACTTGAAACTCGTTTGAGTCAAATCAACTTGATCAGGAATCAGGCTTGAGTCACTGTGAAACTCACTGATGAGCTTGATTCAGTCCAGAATCGAACTGACTAATCGAGTTAGCTCACCTACTCAGTTGACTCGACACGTTGATTTGAGTCGCTTGCCAAGTAAGTTCTTTTTTAAAATAGTAACCTGGGCTTTGAACTCCCAACATGACACAAGAGTGATACCAGCATTAACCAGCAAGCCACACTTCTAGTTTGTGATTTAATTGTGTACTTTTGTACTGGTACTTTTCTAAGTATCTAAAAATTAATCCCACTTTAATATCTAAATATCTAGTTGAGTTGAATCGAGCATTCGAGTCAACACGAACCAGTTGAATATCAAGTTGAGTCAAGGAGTTTCAAAACTATGGTAAAGAGTGATGAATTTTAAAAAAATAAAATAAAATAAAATTGGTCTGGTTTTCAGGTACCTTACTACCTTGATGAAGCGACAGGGTGGGGGTTAGAAGTTTCTGAGGTTAAGAAGCAACTGGAAGCTGCTCGATCCAAGGGTATAATTGTCAGGGCCCTCGTTGTCATAAATCCCGGCAACCCAACTGGGCAGGTGAGAGTGCTGACAAGTTTCATATACGTATTTGTTTTGCCTTGAGGAGATTAGTAGAGGACATGAAGCTGATTTTCTTTTTTCTTCTTTAAGCATATTGGAAGATGTGCTTTGTAGAATATTTAGGCAATGCTGGTATTCTTGAGAACATTCTTGTGTGTTTTAAAATGACTGAGACTTGCTGGCAATCTCGGAAGGGGAATACTTGCCATATTCTGAGTTCCCTCCACCATGGTCGTGTTTTCTTCTTCTTCTTCTTCTTCTTCGCCTCCTAAAGAAGAAAAAATACGATTCACCTTATGAAATTTTAATGGATGAATTTTTGTCTTGGAAGAAGTGCTGGAAGTTCACTAACTAATGGTTTTTTTTTTTCCCCCTGTTTAAACACTAACCAAATGGTTAAACACACGTTTATCTCATTAGAGTGATCTTTCTGCAGCTGCATGCTTAACTTGATCTAGGGCCAAAGACCTTTCCTTTGGATCCGGGACTCGTTTGCCCTTCTAGTTTAATATATCTTTATTACAAAGAAAGGTGTTTTGTTTGGGTGAAATTTGCCTAATTTTTTCTCTTAAAATTGTGAGGGCACTCATGTTTGGCCCACATGAATTGAACTATTAGAAGAAAGACCCTCAGTTAATCTTTTTCCACTCCTTTTTCACCTAGAGCAGTATTATCCTGGCATGGTGTAGCCTGGGATTGAGTCTTACCATGGGCGTTGATGTAGGCAGTGGCCTTGATGCCAAACCAAGAGAAAAAAAAAAAGAAAAAAGAAAAAAAGAAAAAAAGATCTTTTTCCATTCTTTATGCTGTCATATATCTTGTTTAACCATGGAATATATTTTTTGAGCTTTTCTACTTTCAAAGTCTTATATGGATTTGTATTTTCTAGTAATGTATTTTTGTTGCTATCATATGATTGTTCAGACAAGTAGGCATGTCAGGCTTCCCATGTCTGTTAGATGAGCCTCAAAAAGCAGCTGTTTTTATTTGTCTTGGAAAGTGGCTGAATGGTTCTTTTTTGTTTTCTGATTTTTAATAACTTGTGTCTTCCATTCATGCAGGTTCTTGCAGAAGACAACCAGCGGGAGATTGTGGAATTTTGCAAGAAAGAAGGTCTAGTTCTTCTCGCAGATGAGGTGGGTGGCCACTCAAGCTTGTCAGTTAGAGCAATTCCGAATCAGTTTTCCCCATTTCAATTTTCTACTCTCCCATTAAGAAGATGTAAAACCCAACAATTTCACTCTGAAAATCAGTCTTTGAGTTCCAAGTTGGAATCAATTGTAGGGTTTCATTGAGCCAGGCCTGAGTCGCTCGACCAGTTCACAATCTGGCGATCGACCAATCTAGGCCCAGCCCTTTGATGACAGGCTTATTACATTGAGTTGATTAGAGCGAGCCTAGAAGACTCGTTGATGCGGACACAAGCGCATTCAAGGTGTACCAACGAAGAAAGCGCCAATCACAAGTGTCGTCCTTGTGGATAGGCGACTATTGAGGAGCTGAAAACCTTTCACATGTGATTGGACATATAGAAGACCCCACTCAGGGAAGACACATGTGAAAGAAGATTGGAGAAAAAAGACCGAGCGCCCAAACTTTCCCGTACTTATGTTATTTGCGTGTTTTTGACTTAGTTAGGGGTCTTTTAGTAATTTTATGTCTTTATTTGCTTATTCTAGGGGTGTTTTAGTAATTTTATGTCTTTATTTGCTTATTTAAGTGGGCTAAAGCCCTAAACTCGAATTTAACTATTGATTAATGAAAAGCAAAATGAAAAGCAAACCCTTTGGTTGCCTCCTTCCTCTCTTCTCTCTAATGGTGTTTCTTCTCTTCTCTTGATCTTCTTCTTCTAATTTCTTCTTGTGCCCCTCTAACTTCTTTAAGGTAATAATTTTCTTCCTTCTATTTTCCAGTTTTGGCTAATCCTTCTTCGATCAAAATCTTGAGAACCGATCTAAACCCTAAACCCCCAAATTCTCAAATCCCTAATCTGAGAAACTTCTTGGTTCTTCGGACTAGTGTTCTTCGTTGATCGATTGGGTGTGACCATGCAAGATCGGGAGGTCTCATCCCTCGCCGGATCCAACCTAAGTAGTAATTGAATTCCATAATCCATGGTTGTAGTGATGGCCCGCTCCATTGCATGTTTCCTTTATGATTTTCTCAGTTATGATGATTACTGTTAGAATTTTAGATCATTTATTCATTTTATTTCCGCTATTTAATTGTGTCCATGAGCATGCATCATAATTAGTGCTGTCCTGCGTCACCCGTGTTGGCTCACTCATGTTGATGTGAGAGTTTTTGAACATTTGCATTTCTGCCAAACTTGGAAATTTGCAGGTATACCAGGAAAATATCTACATCGATAACAAGAAGTTCAATTCATTCAAGAAGATATCCCGGTCAATGGGATATGGTGAAAAAGATATTGCTCTCGTATCATTCCAGTCAGTTTCTAAAGGTATATAATTACCATCTTTCAAGTGACAAAATTTCTAGAGTCTAATAGAAACTCGAGAATTATGCTTGAATTTTAGAAATAAGATTTTTTAATTTTTGGCTGTCAGGGTACCACGGAGAGTGTGGAAAAAGAGGGGGTTACATGGAAGTCACTGGTTTCAGTGCTGATGTAAGGGAACAGATTTACAAGGTGGCATCTGTCAATCTTTGTTCGAACATCTCTGGTCAGATTCTTGCGAGTCTCGTCATGAATCCACCCAAGGTGAATCCACTGTCATCAGTTTTTTTTCTTTTTTCTTTTTCTTTTCTCCTCTTCGTTTTCTTCTTCTATAACTTTGTGGTAATAGTAAGACTGAGAAGTATATAGAATCCATGATTCCTCCCGATTCAAGAAGATTTGAATCCAGGACAACCATGTTACATATTTTAGCTAGTCTGTTGAGTGGGTGGATTTTCACCTCCAACTTCCTTCCTTTCTTTCTTTTTTACAAATATGCAGGTCGGAGACAAATCCTTCAAATCCTTTTCTGCTGAGAAGAATGGGATTCTTTCATCTCTAGGAAGGCGTGCAAAGGTCAGTTGGAGAATAACTTGGGTTTTTCTCATCTAACCTCTAGTAGTTTATGAAGAAATAACTATACGGTACCAATGCATTAGGAAGTGGCTATGTTGTGTCCTGACGTGCTGTTTCCTTGATATATAGCTACAATGCCAAATATCAGATGGATCTTCCATTCTGGAAGATTTTTGTGGCATCCTCCATCTGTGGTGGGGCCCATCAGGTTAACTCTAGATCACCGAAACATGCCCACACTTGTAGGGACTGCTGCATCGGACCATATCCTGAGGCCTCATGGCTAGATCAATTTCTTGAATGAATTCTTGCTTTTGAGTCATTGCTGCCATATTTATGATCTAATGGTTATCCAAATGTCCTTATGACATTGTGGGAGCAAATTTATTAACTTCAGCCATTTAACCGGAAATCATACTCGGCATTCTTGAAATGATTGCAGACATTAGAAGATGCCTTCAACAGTTTAGAAGGCGTTACTTGCAACAAAGCCGAGGGCGCAATGTATCTGTTTCCATGGCTTCACCTGCCCCAGAAAGCGATCAAAGCCGCTGAAGCTGCTAAAAAAGCCCCAGATGCATTCTATGCTCACCGCCTTCTTGATGCTACTGGAGTTGTCGTTGTCCCTGGATCGGGATTTGGGCAGGTGAGTTTTTCTTGTCATTGAGTTTTAGGATTTTTGAATTGGCACGTGCATGCTTGGTCAGGAAATAAGATTAGCTGTCATTTTCCCAAACCTTTGGCAGTAAATGACTGATTTTTCCCTTTTCTAAAATGATCAAATGGCCTTCTAAACACCCATATGTTAAAAAGGCGATCAGCATGCAGTGTATAGTCTATGGCATCACTCTACAATCTGGAGCCTCAAACATCGTTGGAAAGAGGGAAGTGTCTTGAAGGCTGGTGATCTGGGAGAATGCTCTACTTGGCTTTGTTTTTGTTCTCTCGTTCCTTTTGTGGTTGCTGATCCCCTTCTCTAGACTCTAATCCACCAGTATTACTGTCAGAGCATCAACTCTCCCAAGATGAAACTGCCGTCTCATTTCGGAAATGTTGATCTCCCTTTTTAACAGTTAAAAAATGGTTTGAAAATAATAAAACAGTAGTAATATAAAATAAAACCGATTAGAAGCTTGATTAACAAGCTGATGTGGGGATCGCCTGGGGGTCTCCACCAGGAAAGGCTAGGATTAACAGGGCTGCATGGCCATTGATCCAACAGATATGCCATGAGGTAATGGAATTATTATATACAAGTGTGGCATTTCTCCATGTAATGTTTCATCTGCCCGATGAATGGCAATGTCATGGTTTTGGGGAATATGGCATGCGTGTTAAGCCCTTCCAACGGCACTTGCACATCTGGGCTTACCCCACCTGTGCCAACACTCCATGTGTATGCGAGGTCTATGGAGTTTGCAAGGCAGGCCCCAGCAAGTTGTGCCCTGGCTGGAAGATCAGGTGGGTGGTACATGTGCACGGAAAAGGATGGTGAAAAAAAAGGACAATGCTCCACATTCAACATGCATGTGTGGCTCATTTGATGAGTATGGTGGCCTGACTTTTGTGCACATGCACAGTGGCCCATCTAAATGAATGGTTATGTTGTGTACCACATTAGCACGTGTGGTGGTGAATCCGGATGCATGAGTCCCCCTTCAATTCTCATGTGTGTTTTCAGCAACCAGAACATCCATTTGATTCAATGCGCACACCCCCCCCCCCCCCCAAATGATTTCATGACTGAAATCCACTTTGTTTGTTCACCTGGGTGCTTTAATTAGTAACTGCATTGAAATCTATCATAACCTTTCATGTTTTGGTTATTTGTGATTGAGACTGTTTGTTTTGTGTTTGGCATGGAAAAGGTCCCAGGCACTTGGCATGTAAGGTGCACGATCCTACCGCAAGAGGATAAGATCCCAGCTATCGTCTCTCGCCTAACGGCCTTTCACGAAGCATTCATGGATGAGTTCCGCGACTGACATGTCCTCTCTGGCACATGTTAAAACCCACCTGCACTGTTCTGAATAAAATGCACCACATCTATATTTTCCATGTTTTGGATGTGTGTACTCTTGTTATGTCTAAAAACATTCGTGTAGTTTTTTTTTTTTTTTTCTGAGACTAGTAGCTCTTTCTTGTTTCCCTAGAGTTATGAGAAATCAAATCCTTTCCACCAGGACCAAGTTTCAAATCTAACCCTTTGTCAAAGGACACTCTGGGTACCTCTCAGTATCATTCCTTGGATAGTACACAAAACATCCATTGTATGCATGGAAATTGATCTAGGCTGTTGAGAGTCTATGCCATTTGCATTTTTGGACAATTACATCAACTTATTTGATGGTATCCTTTTCAGTTTGGACAAGAGCCATAAAATGGACGGTTGAGCAGTCTCAGTTGTTAAATTCAATAGTTATGATTATCTGATCTATGATGGTACTAGACACGAGGATGCATGCAACATGTGAGGGATGCATTGTGGGCGTTGTGCGTATGTAGGGTTGTTGGCTGGGCTGGTCAGGCCTACCTACCATGCAAATGCCTGCACACCCAGCCCACCAGGTGGGCTTGCTTGTTGGATCAAACATGAGTAGAGCTGAAGAGCCAACTATCAATGTTATTTCATACAAGTCATTGCACACCATATTTAGGGGTCGTTTGGATGTCTGTAAAAATTTTAAGTTGTAATCTAATCACAGGTAATTGGATTACAGGTGTAAACTGTTTACAGTCTTTCCTATTTAGCTTAAGCTGTAATCTATTTATAAGTAAATAGTTGTTTATGTTTGGATAACCTGTTCATTGTTTGTGGTATATAACTGTTTGACTTAATAAAACTTATAGCTGATCCTTATGCTAAATTAATTATTTGGTGGGGCATAGAAATAGGCCCATTAATAAAAATTTCATTTTCTGATGAGAAATTATTAAATATAAACAATTAACTATTAAATATAAACAACAGTTAAACATACATGCATGATTAGTCCATGTATACAGCGGGCAATACATATATATATATATATATTTACACATTCACACTCACATACACCACAATGGGTACTTGAACCCATGAACTTCGAGTTGAAACTTTGTGAGCCTACTATCGAGCCATTAGTAAGGGCCCAATACAGCAGGTCATACATTATATAAAGAGAGGTATATGATACCAGGAGAGGTATAAAGATATATTAGAAAGTGGGCCATACATGATACATGATTATGTATACAAACTCTTAAGTGTACAGGGTCAGATTGTGACCGTTAATTCTTTGAACATAGATGGACGACAAATGTAGAGATGGGCCCATGTGTACAATGGGCCATAAATGCACAATGATATATATTACTGAACTATAGGTTTGGCCATTGGAAGAAGGGGAGGGTGGGAATATTGAAGTTGCGCAGCAATTCTCCCATGTCGAAAAACATATTATTTGAAGTATAGGTTTGGGCATTCGAAGAAGGGGAGAGTGGAAATATCGAAGCTGCACCGCAATCGCCCTACATCAAAAAGTTTTTAAAAATAGACCTGTAAACTATATTAAGTTGTTTACCCATAATCTGAAATATGCCCTTTTGTCATGTTTCGGATTATAACTAAAAGTTGTGATCCTATTACCATAATCCGAAATATGCCCTTTTGTCACATTTCGGATTATAACTAAAAGCTGTGATCCGATTACAGCTTGTAATTTCATTACAAGCAAATATACCTATCTAAATGACCCATGAAATCCGATTACGATATAATCCATAATTGAATTACTACTTTACAGTATTACAAATGACCCTTTAGATTCTTTAATGACTACCTTCGTACCTGTCATGTCAACTTGTAAGAAAATGAATACATAAAACAAAGAGAACTAAACACAAAAAACACAAGATTTTTGTGGTTCAGCATCATGCCTACTCCATGGATAAACTTTGTCGAAAATACTAATTCTCAAAAGTATTACAATCCTAATAGTATTCTACCTCCAAAAATCCAGAAAGAGTTTCATATGTAATTCTATTTCGACCCATAAATAATATTTATATCTCATGTATAGAAATACCCAAAATACTCTAATTTAATTGGATTATACCTTTGGATCAAGTCTCATATCATTCAGGTTAATGGCGTTGCCCCCAAATCCCATCAGAGGTGCAAAGGTACCCCAGACAAGCCTCCACACTTCATTAGAGTCATATCTATAACTTTTCCTGTACCATCCTACAAAATATAATACATCTAAGGATATAAATGCATATCCATCTTTAATGCCTATGAATGCTTTGGAGGTACAACAAGGGAAAAAGGGTTATGGGCTGGTGGTCTATATGCGTTTGGTACCTGCCTCATGGGCAATGAGGTGTAAGCATGTAACTGGGTTCTGACTATTGTACTGCTACCGTAAAATCTTTTTTTTTTTTTCCCAGTTCAACCTGTCATCAAGAACTTCACTGACCCCTGTTGTATGAGTAAGCTGGACTTGATTACTCCCAGCTGGAAGAATGGGATATCCAGCATCTGATGTTCGTACAGCATCATCCACCACTCTGCAGGCTCTCTACCACCAGCATCCCATCTTTAATGCCTATGAATACTTCTGTCAGTAGGTGGTTGGCCTCACGTGTCTGATCCAATTTTAATGGGTCCTGGATCAAGTTCATGGACCCATTTGAATTTGGGTTTGGGTCAAGGGTGCTCTGGATCAGGTCTAATTACACGTGTTAAATTGGCACGTGTGTGCAGTCTAATCCATCCATCAGGTGGGCTTATCTTGTAAATGATGTCCTTTGTTTCTAAAGATCCAATGGGTAACCGAACTTCCAAGAGTGAGACCCGGATCCGGCGAGACCTGCTTATCCTGGGTGCGGGTAGTATAGGATCCCACCCATCTGACAGGCAGCCCCATAGAATCGGTATGCTTTCCACCATATATATATATATATATATATATATAGAATAGACCTTTCGTACTCTGACAGAGCCTGATGGTTGATGCACGGGCGTGGAATAAAATTACACTTGGCATGCGAGAACCCAATCAAACCATTATACATAATCTGAAGGACCGTTCCAAGACATTGTGGTAATTAAATTATTTAAATAGCTGATTGGTGGACGGTTGATGGAGAGTAATATCCAACGGTCTGAATTTACTAAATATCCAGTTACTAACCTCTCTTCACAAATCTTCGCTAATGCATGTGGCACACCATGGGTCCAGGATATTCATTTGGTTGGATAGGATGGAGTGGGGCCTACCTGATCAACGAATTGGGGATTCGGTTCCAGAAAGCTTATTCTCCACCTATCATAACCCGATGGATCATTGGATCTGGCCCAACAAAAGAAATTCCCAGTGACTGTCCAAATGTGGACCCATCATGGTATGATCCTGACCGTCCAAATTCAGTGTACATGATCATTTGGTCAATGTGATCTGCAGTTATCACAACGCTCATTTTGTGGCCCCTATTAACAGCTTGGTGGTATCTCATGGGGTGGGCCTGCTGGGCAATTCGGTGAGCCCGATTAAGTACTTCCCTTCTTGTGGGCTTGTGAAACAGGCCCAGACATGCTAGGCTAGCCCTGTATATCTACACATCTAGTTAAAACTCATAGATGCTAGCTAGTTAGGGTAGCTGTGGTCATTGGCGACGGAGACCAGTAGGACCAGTCCTCGGGACCCTAAGCTTGGACCCAAGGTCGGCTCTGGGTCAATGATGAATGCTTCGGTCCAGCCCGTTGGCTCTGCCTTATCATGAAGCAGGCCACCAATATATATATATATATATATTTAAGGACGGTTTAATGTCATTCATAAACCGTTCCTTTTCCAACTACATGTGTATTTATTTTGAAGGCACTCTTAGGTCTTTTGAGATATATATATATTTTTAATGATAATAATCATTTATATGATGGCGCTCGTGTGGATGGCAGGTATAGCCCTCAAAGATTCTTAGCTATGAATTTTCAAGCCCTTTTTAACCTTTTTTTCCTCGTTGGACCGCACTTGCTAGGCCTGACCTATAGGGCCGGGAGCAGATTAGGTGCAGCCCCAACCTCACCCTAAGCTGGTATGGTATGGTCTTTACTGTGAGGCTCACCTAGATGTATGTATTCTATGTCTGCGTGGTCCATCTGTTTTGCTAAATCATTTTAGGATATGAGCCCAAAACAAAACAGATCCAAATCTCCGGTGGACCATAGGAAAGATTCCATTAAATGCTTCTTGTGAGCTACATAAGGGCTGCACCTAATCTGCTCCCAGATAGAGCCAAGGCCTAGAGCTGGGCTAGGCCACCCCAGCCTGGGCCTAGCTCAGCCAATACCTGGCCTGACAAGCCTTACTCAGCTTTTTACTGAGCTTGGACCATGGGTTGTGCTTGGGCTTGGAATGCATGGTCTATTTTTTTAAAATTTTTTTTTCTTACCTTTATTTTAGATTGACCTGACCCGGCTGGACTTATAAAACCCCTCTTACATCCTACAAATATGCCATCGTAGTTATCGATTGGACAATTCATGCATCTTGAATGTAGACCATTGATTTCATTCCTCTTATGTATATGTTTTTTAGTGGATGTGTGGACCAATTGATTAACAGATAGATTAAATGGAAATCTTTATTAATTTTCCAGCTGGGCCAGGTCAGGTGGGGTTGGACCCAAGGTTTAACCAGAATTTTCGGATGGAGCTTGGTCTTTGGACCTTCAATGCATGCCAGGCCCAGCCATAGACAGCCTAGTATAGGGCCTCTTTCTACTCAGTTGACCTCCTATGTGAACCGCTCTAGGGGCGTGCCAGGCTCTTTATTCCCACGCGCGCACGTGGGATCGTCATTCCTTTATTGACAAAAAAGTCACGTGCAGCACCCTTTGAAAATAGGTGGATGTACAGCTACCAAGGCGACTAACAGATAACGTGCGGTCATGCACCATCACACGCATGGGATGGCACGTGACGCGACAGCTACAAAGGTCATGGAGCCATGCATCTCACCCCCGGCTTTCCAGTCACGAGGCTTACAAACTCCACACGTGCCAAAATGGAACACCTGCTGTTCTGAGATTTGGAAGCGGATTGCGTCCTGCCCCCGCCTGGACGGAAATCGGTCCAGGCAGGGGCACTGTGGGACCCACCATAATGTTTGGGTTTCATCCATTCCGTTCATTTATTTTTTCAGATCATTTTAGGCTGGGATCCGAAAAATGAGGCAGGCCGAAGGCTCAAGTGGACCATACCACAGGAAGCATGGGTGATGATCACGCCTACCGTTGAAACCTTCTTAGGGCCCACCTTGATGTTTATATGCCATCAAACCTGTTCATAAGGTCACACAAACATGGATGAAATGAAAAAACAAATTCCAGCTTGATTCAATTCTTATGTCGCCCCCAAGAAGTTTTCAACAGTAGATATTCAATCCCCACTGTGTGGTCCACCTGAGCCTTATTTTTTCCTCAGTTTTGGTCTCTTATTGTAAAATGATTTGAAAAAATTGATAAACGGTTTGGATAAAACCCAAACATCACATTGGGCCCCACAGACCTCTGCCTGGACGGATTCCGACCAGGCGGGGGCAGGACGCAATCCACTTCCGTGGCCCACCTGAGGAGTGAATGATGGAAAGCTCTGATCATATACATGTGTACCATATTGGCAGGTGCACGTGTGTGGGGGATGGAAGTGGTCCACACGTGTGTGGGCCGAGGGAACCCCATCTCACATGCATGAAAAAACCAAGAAATTTACAAAAGGGGGACAAATGACCAGGATAAAAGGAAAAGGGCTGAAGGAAAAAAAAGGTAACTTAAAGCGAGCACTAAGCGTGGATTAGTAGGGTACTCGTGTGGGGAATGTTATTTCTTTCTTTATCTTTTAAAAGCCCTAACCCTAGCTTTTTAAGTTTCTCACCCCCTTACATTGAAATAGCAACTTAGGGCGTTTGGGTCTTTCTTTTCTTTTCTTCTTTACCCTAACAGCGAGGATTGCTCTGTGGCCCCCATGATGATGTATTTGTTTCATCCACACCGTCCATCCATTTTGTATTGTTATTGTAAGGCATGAGCCTAAAACTGAGGCAGATCCAAATCTCAGGTGGACCACACCATAAGAAAATAGTGGTGGTTAAACATCCACCATTAAAAAATTCCAAGTACCCATTGTAATGTTTATTTGCCATCTAACTTATTAATTAGGTCACAAAGACCCCATTGAAGGAAAAAAAACAAGTTTCAGCTTAATCCAAAACTTTTATAGCCCCCGGAATAAAATTTTAATGGTAAGCTTTCAATCACCATTATTTCCTATCGTGCATTTCACATGAGATTTTGATGTGCTGGCAAAATGGATGGACATCTTATATAAAACACATGCTTCATGGTAGGGGGATGGGGATTGTGTCCTACCCACACCCAGGGCTCTTTGGGACCCACCTTGATGTAATAATTTTATTCACGCCATTGAGATTTTCTCTCGGGTCATTTTAAGGTAATAGACAATAAAATAGCCACGCAAAAGCCTTAAATGGACCACAAATTGGGGATTAAACATTCACCATTAAAAACTTCTTAGGAGCTGGAGAAGTTACGGATTAAGCTGATATTTATGTTTTCGCTTCATCCACATCTACGTGACCTTATGAATAGGTTGTATAGTAAAAAAAACATGACAATGGCCCTTAGAAATGTTTCAACTGTGAGTGTCATATCATTGTAGCTTCCTTTGGTGTGGGCCAATGGAGCTGTGAACCTACTTCATTTTTTATCTCATACCTTAAAATGACCTGAGAGAAAAGATTAACGGCGTGGATAAAAATCTTACATCACAGTGGGTGCCAGAGAGCCCTGCCCGGACGGATTACCATCCGGGCAGGGGTAGGACGCAATCCGCGTCCCATGGTAGGGCACATAGAGCATTGTCTGCTAGTCAATAGCTCTATTGGCCATGCAAGTAGGCAATTCATGTATAGGGAAATGCACGTGGAGAGAAGGGAAGAGATAGATACATGGAAAAGCGTTTGATAAGGTGTGGACCACACACAAAAAGAAATAGAGATAACAGTTGGATTAGTTTCAATGGTTAATGTCTTTTTCTTTTTCTTTACCATCATTGGCCAACTTAGTTTTAAATATACCTTAGTTTTAAGTTCTCATCGGTAGTGAAATCCCACTTCGTGTGAGTGTGTGGTGGTGTGTGTGCGTGTGATAAATAAATTTTAAAAAAAAAACAAGTTCTCATCATAACGTAAGCATAACAAAAGCAACTGCAACTAATGAATAGAGTGGGTGTCATAAGAACCCCACAAAGTTATTTTTATTGTATCATTTCAAGTACTTGGCTGGTGTGCAATACGTGTTTAAAGAAGAGAGGAGATCGGTCACTCATTGGAAAGGAAAAGGACTAAAAAACCTCTCATCTAGAGGTGGACGTGTGAATATTCTTTTATTTTTAAAAACTCCCTATGACTAATTAAAGAGGTAAAATTAGCCAATTGCAGCTTAGGTTATATATGGTAAAGAAAATGCTTTATAGCTCTCAGCGCTCCTAGTTGCATTAATATCCTTAGACTTTGGCTGGCACTGTGGATTTGGAATACTTGGATTGGATATTTCTTGAATTTGAAATATCTTAGATTCAAAAATCTCCGGGTGTGTTTCATACCTTTGATTTAGAATTTTCTGAAATCCAAAATTAACTATACATTTAAATTTATAACATTTTTACTTGAGTTTGAATTTAATTACTAAATTAGCTTAAATTCTTTAATTGGTGTATGCTTGTGATATTTGACATAATTATTATAATAAGTCTATTAAAATATATACTTTAACAAAAAATGATAAAATTCCAAACTTTTGATGAGCCCTAACATAGGATCACAATCTAACGACTAACTAACAAATTTTAACCGTTGATTTACATGGCCAAATGATTGGATTGTTGAAATCATTCTATTGATATAATTTTAGTGATACAATTTATAATTTCATTGTTTTGGGATATCATAAATGACCATACGTACAATTAATTAGTAGACTAGTGACACATGTTACGAATAAAATGAGCTATAAAAAGGAGAGGATTGGTAATGCAAGTGAGGGATTGTAAAACTCAACAAAAATGTGGATTTGAAATCCCCTAGATATGGAATACCATATGGTGAAATGAACAATGAATTTAGAATACCCCCAAATCCTTTCAAATCCGTGGTGCCAAATGGCTCCTTAGGTTTGAGTTATTAGTCTAGACTTCTCATTAGGTCCAATGCATCGATGTAGAGTAGATTGCATGCACTTTTATGTTCAAGATGGACCAGAGAAGGCCTGATCAGAGGCAGAAGTGATTTAGACCATTAGAACTATATAGGATTTTGAGGTAGGAGAAGCTACTTTACCCACCCAACCCTACTATGCAGGGTTGCCCATGTCAAATTTGTGAGATTCCATTAAATTGATGATCGAAAATTTGTTTTATTTTCATTTTTGCAAATTTATAATAAGTTTTAGTTTGATTATAACTCTTCATCCTATAAGTTTTAGGTGTTGTGTCCAACATGAAAAGTAATTAAAAAATTAGGATAATAACATAGTTAGGTTAAATAAGATATTATTTTTAGCTGAAAACCATGTAGTCTAGTGGAAATCATGATCGTCTATAAATAGTAAGTCACAAATTTTAGAGAGTTTGAGTTGGGGTTTGATTTCGAAACTTATTCCAAGGTTTGTTATTATTATTTAAAGGGTTGTAAATTCATTTCAATCGATTAAATTTTGAATTTTTAAAATTTATTTCTATTTTTTTATTTTTTTCCTTATGAATTTGAGGTATCTATGTGAGGAGTCCAGAGAAACTAGGTGGATTCATAATTCTTATCCCATTGAAGAAGATGAGGATTGGCCTCACCATGTACATCCATGCACATATCATGGTTTTTTTTTTTGTTAGCTTGTTATTAGTACACCCACTGTCAGTGCACATATCATGGTTTATTATCTAAAAATTACACCAATCTAACCATTTAATCAATGGCATTTAATATCGCGGTCAAAGTAGCTTAAACAAATATAAGTCCAGCCAATAAACTTTTTTGATCCATCTATTTATTAGTTCCCCTCGTGAGTTGCTTATTGGATTATTTTGTCATCTCATCTTTTGTGTTTTTATCTTGTGAAATGAACTGTTCTACACCTAATTACATTGGTAGACTGGGAGAATCCAATCATTCAACGTGGACCGTCGACATACATTTCAGGGGCTATCACGTAAAAGTAGCACTAATTAGACGATTATAAAAATCCCATCAATGGTCTGTAAATGGACAGTCCAAACACCCATGAAAACGTAAGTCCAGCCAATGATCTGAACCATTCATGAAATAGGAGCACTACAACTTATATTGGTGGTGGGCACCGTATGTGCTCCTAGTTTCACAGGGACATTTGGACAGTCCCATCCATTGATCTGGACTGTCCATTAGGTGCAGTAAACATTTCAATTTGCATCAACAAAATAACTGAACTGAGAATATAAATAAAAAAGAAAAAGAAAAAGAAATGATCACGTATATTCCATAGAATGCTAATTACCATAAGTTCCAGCTGTGCGGAGCCCATCCGTGATGTACATGCAGAATCTACACCGTGTATCTGGTGTGTCTCCTCATATCCACCGTACATCCCAAGAAACATCCGGATCGAAAACTCAGGTGGGAAACAACAGAGATCACTCCCAAAACTTATACATTCACGTTGTGTGGCCCACCTGAGTTTGGAATGGCTTGAGGTTTGGTGTGTGTTTTTGTCCTGGTGGGGCACACCTGATAACTGAGTTGATGGCATATAAACAACGTGGTACTGAGGCACATTCCATATGTGAAAGTTTCTATGGTGGTCATCCCCCTCCCCATAGTCCCTCATTGTTCCCTTTCATGCGGCCCACCTGAGGTGTGGATTCGGATGGATTGCGGATTCTAGGCCTAACATATGGTGGTGCATCTAATAGACGGGTTGGATGGTATTCACACATCACAGCGGGCCCCACAGACCTGGAGCGTATGGTAATTACCATACGTTTGAATGCGTGTGACCATTCCCCTAAAGCAACTTATCAGAACCATGGATCTAGCGAGTCGCTTCATGAGGACGGTTGAATAATCCTAGCCAACCAATCGGCGCCCAAGGAAGGCTCCAGATCCCCATAAACGGTGGTCCACGTGTTTGACAAATGAAAAGGCAGGGCAAGGTTATTTTCGTAATTTCACCCACTGCCTATCGAGATTCCACGCACGAGAGCGTTCACGCGCCCTTCGAAACGACCCCACCACCACCGTGCGGGCCCTTTTGCGCTTTGAAACGACGCACGTTTACCTTTTCGGACAGATTCGCCCCCTCCTTGTTTCATAATGGCAAATGCATCCAACAAAATGACACTTGCTGTCTAAGCAATCTCAGACAAAGACACGTGGCGTGTATAAATGTTGATCTAGACCTTCAAAGTCGTGGTGCCTACTGTGGATGGAACAGAGCCAGAAAATCACACTGATCTAACCGTACAATTTGTGGTCATCAAATGAACGGTTAAAAATAAACTGTTCAAAGGTATAAATTCAACAGGCAGATCGATGGTTAATATTTTATGGGCAGCTTGAATTTTCATCTGTGATCCATTGGAGCAAGTTAATCTCAATCAGGTGGCCCACCAGATTCACAATTGAAATCTAGTGAATCTGGTGGCTTGATGACTGGATAATCCAAGGTCCAACCAAACCGAGTCAATTAAGGTAAGAGTCCCGAGTCAGCCCATCTGACCGAGACTGATTTCACGTGAGTGCACGTGCATAATGGGCCACCGAGGTGAACGGCCTTGATCATTCACACATGTCGCATTAGTACGTGCAGGCAACTCCAATTGTGATATTCTCAAAATGTTATCTATGGTTAGTAAAGTGTCTCAAAATGTTATTACCTTAGGAGATTTGTCGCTGTGACCCACCACACTAAGGACGAGTATCAAGGGCCCGAATGACATCATCATGAATTCAGCAATCTGATCATGCCCAATCATCCAGGAAGCCCACAGGAACACAATAGTGGCTCTTTGAGATTCACCATATTTTATATTTAAATCCACTCCATCCATCAGGTGTGAACCATTATCTTATAAGACCAATCAAAGAAAGTAGTATGGGCCACACCAATATTGAAAACAATATAATGGGCTACAAAACAATGCAGAACTGTCCCAATTTTTGAAACCATATGAATAATGTTGAAACTCTATGAAAGGAACATTAATGTTTCATATAAATCACTTAACGGGAAATGTCTCTAATAAATCCAACGAGTTGAAGGGATATCCATATGATTTGATTGATTGCATGAGTCCTCTGGTAGCATCTGAACGGGGAGGGAAAGCATACAGAAATGACAATTCTTTTCTATTATATTAGTATTAGAATTAGTTAGTGATCCTGACTTGGTGAGTTCTTTCTTTCGTGATGAACTGTTAGCATTAATCGATCATTTTGTCTATGTGGACCGATGAGAAAGGGGGGATTTCGGGAAGAGGATTGTACTATGAGAGAAGCAAGGAGGTCAACCTATTTCAAATATACAACATGTATTCTAGCAATGTAATGGAGTTGAACCCTCATGTTAATCTGAATGAATCAGTATTTCCACAAAGGTCAATCTTTACTTGCTAGGCAAAAGGATAGCAAGCCCGGCCAACTTACAAATGAGATGCCCTGATACGTTAAAAAATTTCGCTTTATCCACTGATTCAATCGGAGGAATAATTAAGACTAGGGTTTCAAATTTATTAATAGAATTATCTATTAGAAATAAATTCTCTAGCATTTGAATCTTTACAACCGAAGTGTTTAATCGTATAGTTGAAAGATAACCCAGAAAATAGAAGGAATGATTGCATAATTAGTTTATATGGATCCTATCTGGTAGAGACCGTAGGTAAAATGACATTGCGGAATTCACTTCAACTATTCATATCAAATAAAGACTACAATACTTGGGAGTTAGTTGAAGGGAAATATCCAAATAACATGTCTTATTCTTTTCAATAATCCATATTTGTAGCAATGAAATACTAGTGTTCCTCCCCAAAATGATATATGATGAAATACCTTGCTTACGTATTATTGGAAAGTGCATTAACATAAATACAGCAGTAAGAAGATGTAACACAAAAGTTTATAAACTATAAAAACAAGTCAAAGTAGATTGACCGACACCCGCACTTCCCCTGAAACCTCTAAGTTCACAAAGGTGTGGTCACGTTGGTGTTTGAATGAGACTGATTTTTATATTTTAGCTTCATCCTACTGATTGGTGCCTAGCTGACGGGTTTGATGAAAGATACAAACCATGGTGGGCCACACACAAACCTGACTAATGGGTTTAATGAAAGATACAAATTAATTATGGAACAATGGATGGCACCGTGTGCATACTCCGGCCTCACCCAAGACAATGGGGCTCTCACCAAGGGGTTACTGGTGGAGCCACCTTGATGCATGTATTATATATATAGGGTCCATCTGTTTTTCTATGTCATTTGAAGTCATTATATCAAAAATGAAGCAAATCTAATTATCAAGTGGACCATAACATTAGAAACAGAGGTGATAAACTGTCCTACCATTAAAAACTTCTTAAGGTATACTTTAATATTTATGTATTGTTTATTTACCATCCAACCTATTGGTAAGGTCATATAAGCCTGAATGAAATGAAAAAACAAATATCCAACAACTTTTGTGGCCCATTAATGGTCAATCAATGTTGTTTCCAACGGTACGTTGCACCCCATGATTGAATTTGCTTCATTAATGTCGTTAAAATAATATGGGAAAACGGATGGATGGTGCGGCCATATAATACATACATCAAGGTGGGCTCCACAGTTAACCCATGGTAAGGGCAAGGTGAGCTCCACAGTTAACCCATGGTAAGGGCTGTACCTAATCCACTCTTGAGACCACCTGTCTACTCTTTATCTATGGACAGGCGGGATACTATGTGCATACACATGATGGGTGTAATTGGGTACCAACCATCACCAGGACCTACCAAGAGACCAACTGTCGTGTTAGTGGCTTTGTAGGGTGTATATATATAGCTGGCCTTCCATTTTGAAAGATCATTTTAGAGCATGAGTCCAAAAGTGAAGAAATTCTAAGGCCGAAATGAACCACCACAGAAAGCAGTAGTGATGATGAATTTTACCGTTGAAACGTTCCTACGGCCTGCCATCCAAACTGTTCATAAGTTCACATGGACCAAGATGAAGGGAAGACTTAAAATCAGCTTGATCCAAAACTTATGTGGCCCTCGAGAGGTTTTCAACAGTAGGCATTCAATCTCCACTACTGTTTCCTGTAGTGTGGTCCACTCAACTTTCAATCTACCTCCGTTTTTAGGCTCAAGCTCTAAAATAATAATTCAAAATAAATGAACAGCATGGATAAAACACATATATCACGGTGGCCCCCACAGAGCCTTAGTCCAACGGAGAGTAGTACCCAATCCCCGCCCCCACAGATTAGAGAAAAGATGAAGGACCCAAATGACATTATCACAACACCATTCATCAGATCATGCCCTAAATCAAAAGATGCCCACAAGAATCCAAGCAAGAGAGAGAGAAATAGAGACAGCTAAGCTAAAGCAGATACTGACAGTTTTGTGTGCATCGAGATCTGTGCAATGCAATGGGGCTGTGGAGCCTTCCTCTGCCACACCTCTATAAAAAAGAAATCGTAATTAACGGCTTTTCTTTCATTTTCTTATTTCTTTTAATCAACCCCTCTCACTCTCTCTCTCTCTCTCTCTCTCTTGGAATTTCTACTCTCAAGGCATTGACTTGTACCACAAAAGAACCCAAGCAGCCAACAAAAGGACATGTTTCCAGACGAGAGAGAGATGCTGTAGCTACTATACTCGCACGGGACTTCATATGGCTTTTGCCCGCGTGAGATTGAGGTTCCCATCGCCTCACACGTGTCAAAGTTTCACGAGTGTGAGTTACATCTACCATTCATCAAGTGGAGAGAAACAGTAGAATATCCATCCACAGAGTTCAGGTCTCTCCACTAATCATCTTAGGCATGGATGTGATTTTAATATGGACGTTTGTCTCTTTTTTTAATCCGAGGACATTTTATAAGTGGGCCCCACATGATGAATGGATCGGATCTTTTCAACAACTTCCAAATTGGCATGTGTGATGAGAGTAGGATTAGGATGGCTATTCTCGCGAGTAGAAATTGGAGGGTCCGAGAGAGAGAGAGAGTGGGAGATTCCTCGACGAGGCTGTGGCTGCTTTTACTTTACAACAGTCAGCCCTACCCTTTGACATGGATGGGTAAAAACCTCTCCTTTTTCTTTATTTTTTTTTTCCTTTTTTTTAAAAAATTATTTTATTTTCCTTTACACGTTAAAATGCTAACATGCGCTTTCGAGGATACTGCTCCAATGGGCTTTCCAATCTTACCGAACCGGATTCCGCGCACGTTAGGCAAACTCTTACCACAAAATTGGTTCCTTTTTCAACAGAAATAGAAGTCCTACTCTCACGAGCACATGTACGAGCATCCTCGCACGTGGTCAAGATCTAGGCCGTTGATTAGATGGGGCACTGAGCTAACGGTCATAAATTCTAAAGTGATTGGCAGGGCTATCTGGGTTGATTTTGAGCCCAGAATTTGAATTGACCAAGGTGGCCCTCTTCAAAATTTTAATTTTGTGCAGCCGGCCCATTAATATCCATGTGGGAGATCCGGACCATCCACTAGGTGGGTCCCACAGAGAGAGACCCATCATAAAAATCAGGCCGACCCGGTCATCAAGCGAGCTGCATTTTAAGAGGAAAAAAAAAACAATTTAAAAAATGTTCACCAACGGTCTATGTCAGACTCATTGGTGGCCCCACCTAATGGCGAGATTAAATCCAAATAGTTTAAAGTATTAGAGGCATTTTAGGACAAGGTGAGTGGTTGAGAGAAGTCATTTGGGTGGTTCCATCATCACAGCAATCCATGTTTTGGATGCTGTGGTATTACAGGCCATTGTAAGGATTATAAGTTGATTGGATGATTTTGAACATCACCGTGCATGGATATGAATTTAGAACATTAGAAAAGATATTTTTATTGCTTGGTTTTCAGTTCCCAAGATCTAAGGGCCAATCATGATTAACGGACCATAGTTTATTTATGATAGTACCTTGAACCTGAATGGTCCATATCATGGTACCATCTCAACATATGGACTCCAGTAGGGTTAGCCATGTTGAGATGTGGCTTTTGCAAAAAATATTGATTTTTAAATATATTTTAAATAAAATATAATATATATTATATAAAAAAGTTTTGAAAAAAGCTTTTTGGGGGGTTTTTAAGAATAGTCCCACATGGAAAAAGGAAGAAAAGTTTTTGTGGTTTAAATGAAAACAGTAGAGTATTATAATATTTACTTACCTAGTCCAAGGACTATGGACCTTGCGTGTTCCAATGAGCACGCGGGCTTAGGCTCGGGCATGGGCACAGGCTCAGTCATGGGCTCAGTACAAGGGCGTGGGCATGTGAGGCAGTGTGGCTATAGAGGCGCTAGTGGCTCACTTCACATGTCCGCATCATGTCGCAGAGGGTCGCTCCTTCGCGACCTCGAGCGAACCGGAGCGAGACGTGTGCGAGTCGCGGTGTGACTAAGTGGCTAAAGCGGATGACTGGATGAAGATGAAATCTAGAAGACTGAATGAGACTCCCTCTGAATGTATAAAGAGCTGAAAAAAGAGTTGTTATAGTAGATCTTTAACAGCTATGCCATTAGTGCAGGGTTCAATAGTAACTGCTTCATGGCTAGCCCAACAGATAGAAAACGGCTAGCCGCTATCTCACAACAATCAGCATGCATCAGCTTAATGGCCTATGCATAATAGTCAGAAAATGGCCATAAAACAACTAGTTTTCTCCAATAGCTATAAAACGGTCATGGAATTTATTTCCCTGTACCATAACTCCCAGCCACCATAGCCTATAAAATGAGGGCCTGGATGGGTTTCCAAGCCATCTCTCAACCCACTCCAGCAAACTCATACGAACTGAGACAGCCCACTACTCCTCTCCTATACTCCAATGATTCCAGCAAGACAGCAAGGGTTAAACCTTTGCTTGAAGAACAGACTAACAGTATAGTCTAGAACGGTTCAACTGGACCAGTGGCTGAAGAACTGGCAAGTACAGTGGTCTAAATCAAATATTCTTCTTCTCACTTTTCTTTTGGGATTTTTCTTTTGTATTTCTATCAAATTGTGTAATAGAGTTTCATTTAGTGGGCCTTCGTGTTTGCTGAACGTAAACCCACACCAGGCTTGTCGTATCCTAGAAGTGGTTTGCCTGTAACCTATTAGCATACTCAATTCACTTGAGTATGGGTAAATAACACTTTAAGGACAGCGTTTCGATGTGCTTCAGCCCATCCTTAGTTTTGATCATCGTGATTTTTCAATTTCCATATTTTACAGAAATATTTTATTATGTAAATTTTACAACAAACTTAAAGTGTTATTTCTGATGGAAGCCAACAGTGTTTCATCCATCAAGTTGATGAATCAGGACTTAATACATCTTGATCAGTTCTATAGAACCAATTATACGATATGACAAGACAAGCTGAAATTTCTCCTAACGGCGCTAAAGATCTACTACATATTAGATCCAAATTTGCAAGTGCTACCTGAAGCATCCGACACAGACACACCTAAACAGGTGGCTGCCTACGCCAAACGTTTAACACCCCATACTTTTCAGTACTCGGGTATTACCGTATAACCATGATTTAGGATAAATGCAAACCTAGCTTAGTGAACATTCACGTGCATCCTAGTTTAAATCTGACCGTCGAAGGTGATCCTCATCCACATATGAAACCACCTAGTAGTCAAATGAAATATACTAAGTATATTATCTTATTTATTTAGTATATTATAAATTTTACACAAACGTGGATCAAAAGAATTATGGACATATTTGGTAATTTATTTATCATATAAATAATGTATAAAAATGTGTTGTAGTAGAGTGATATGTATATAACTAACGTATATAAAAATATTATGAAAATAATGTTATATCGAATAAATATAATGAATAATGGTTTTACAATATATAGTTGAATTATAAGTATTAAGGTAGTATTAAATATCTTTTGTAAGTATGTATACAAAAATCATTAGATACTTTAATGAAATTTTATATTTAACAATATTATTAAATACAAATATAATTTTAATTAAATATGATATTGTATATTATGAATTATGTATATTAATGAATGTGTGAGCAGCAGCATGTGATTAGTGGTATGTTAATATTAAAATTATATTTATATATATATATATGTATGAGATTTTAAATATTGTAATTATAAGTAATATAAAAAAATAATAAAAATTATATTAATATTAGTATCGGTTAGTAATATATGACGAAAGCCTTACAAATGGACCATTAAGATCTTTTAACCGTTGACGTCCAACTTCGGAATCATCCGACCACTAGATTGATGAGAAACCTACTACCATGAACTAAATCAAGTTGTGGGCCCCACCTAAACCTTAGATCTGCCTGATTCTTGGGTCAAAAGACCTGATTGACGCTTCCAAGAAGAATGGATGGTGTGGATTTCCCACAAACACCACGGTGGAGCCTGCACAATTGTTGCATGCGCACCGTAGGTGGTGCACTCGCCGTGCACGGATTTGGAGAGGCTGGTCAGACGCCTCTGACCCGTAGTTTCTAAAACAAGAGAGATCTCTCTCTCTTTCTTTGGTTTCCGTCAGGGGATGAACAACCGTCCAAGTTGGCCCGCCTTCATCATCCATATCAATGATCCAAACCGTCCATCTGATGTGGACGCCCCCCTAACCAAAACCCAATGGGTCCCGCATGTTAGCACGATCATTTGCACACACGAACATGGACTGAGGAGGGTTGTGTGCAACCAAACTTTTGAAAACAGAAAGCAGGCCAGCTGGCCCGATCCTTGTGAGGACCTCTCCTCCAATCACATGCCCTTGTTTCGGACGTACCCAAACCATCCACGCGCTAATCACGTGCTAAGTTTTCTATGCAAAACCAACGCCTATCCCTCCCACGGTTTTGAGAAAACCGAACGGATGTATTCAATCCGGGCCATCCAGTTCTCATCCAACGGCCCTAGAGAGCTAGGGTTTTTCCATAAATAAGGAGGATCGAGTAGCCGCAGCTGCTCTCCTCCTCTTACTGTAGCTCAAGCGGAAACCGACCGTTTCCTTCTCTTTCCAAACCCACCACCCAAGTCTCTCCCAAGCTTCGAAAGAACCCTTCCACAAGCTTCTTAGGACCCATACGAGTCTTCTGAAAGGACCAGATTGGGGGAAGAAGCTGTCATTCTTAATCCACCATTAACAGCGGTCGTCTTCCCCACTGCGACTAGCACGTTTGACGCGACTGTTCAAGCTGTCTTAGTCCAGATAGAGAGAGAAAGGAGAGGCATGAAGGAAAAAGAGAGAAAATAGAAGAAGAAAGAAAGAAAGAAAAAGAATGAAGGAGAGAGATGAGGCTACGACTGTTGCACCACGCCAATAGCCTCGCTGGTGCTCACCGCAGGTCGGGCTTGGTCCCGCAACCCTGCTGGTGTGGGGGTCTGAGTGGAGAAGAAAATGAGAGAAAGAAGAGGGAGAAAGAGAAGGAGAAGGAGAGAGAGAAGGAGACGAGAGAGAATGGCGAGAGAGGGAGTGGCTGCCCGGTTGAGCTCAACCGAGCCAAGTTGGGCTAGGTCGGGCCAAACCCAACACCCCGCTGGACGTTTCCAGCAGGCAGAGAGAGAGATCAGGAAAGAAATGGAGGAAGAGAAAGAGAGAAGAAAAGAAAAATAGGGAGAAGAAGAAGAAACAGAGGAGAGAGGGGGAGGAGTCTGAGTCGACCCGATTTTGACCGAGTCAACTCACTGGGCTAAAGCCTGACCCAAATCCCCAACCATTTTGGGTCTGGTTTAACCCAGCCAGCTTGCTGGATCTCAGATGTTAAAGGAAAATAGGGTGAGAGAAGGAGGAAGTGAGAGAGAATGGTGGTGCTTGGAAGCATCGAGTTGACTGGGCTGAGTTGACTCGCTGAGTCAGTGTGTTGGATCAACTTACTTGAGTTGAGTTGAGTTGGGAAGCAGGTCGTAGGTTCAGGTTGAAGCCAGGTGGAACCACTGAGACAACAAGGTGAGCCCTCATTGAATTTATTTTTCCAAGTTACCATAATTATCACTAATAGGAGCATTATTTAACCATCATCAAATCACTTATACTAATATTAGTATCACAGGCAAATTACAAGTGTTAAACATAAAGTGTTTTAGTCTTCACCCTCAAATATTGCTATTGATAGTTATGAACATCATCATTAAATGATATTATCATGGTATTAGTATAATTTTGTTAATATGATTATTGGATGTTAGTCATCATTATATTATGGTTAGTAAAAATCTCATTATTAATACTTGCATTATATACGAGATTATAAGTCACTATAAGAGTATTAGGTAACGTCGGTATATTTGTTAATACCGGTTATCTAATACTTCTATTATGATTATTACTTCATTCATGGTACAAAAATAATAATAATAATAATAGTAAACAATAGTGATTATAATCAGAGTACAAATCCTAAAATATAAGCCTAGCACTAAACCCTAAGATAAAACCCTAAGTGGTCTAAACCCTGAGTCAATACCTTGGATATAAATAGTGAGTTAAGTTTGGATCTAATGGTACGATTTCATAACTTATGATAGGATCCAAGTCTAAGGGTGTGTGCTCTTCCAATAACATTAGATGGCAAGTCGACAAATAAAGTGATGATTCTTCCCCTCGAGCTTTCCATCTTCTTATTAGATTAAGTTATAATTTTTATTTAAATTCATAATTGATATCTCCCTTTATAATTACATGTGTTAGCTGACGAAAATTGAATTGCTGTATTTCGTACTTTATGATTATCTTATATAATTGCTCATGCTTGTGGATTCCTTTTTGTGGATTGCTTATAGAACTTAAACTGGTACATTAGTGGAAAATTTCTAAGTATGAATATACACTTATACTTGGGATGTAACTTGACTAGTTGTGATTGTAATGAACCTTCGATCTGATGGTTATTAAGTGGTGGTCTAGATGGATCATTGATGTGGGCCTACCATCCAAGGTTGTTGTGTCCAATGGTTTTCAAGGATGGTCTTTTATCGCATGATTTTGATATTCGCCTTATGTGGCTCGTTTTGATACTCGCCTTGCGTGGTTTTGTTTTGATATTTTTCCTATATAGGCTCGATGTTTTATACTGTATAACCATACAATGGTAAGCCCCACATGTTGTAATATGATTGACCACTAGTCGACGGTTTTCCATTAAACATCTTAAGATGATAGTCTCATGAGCCAGGGATGGTGTTAATGGGACACTATGCCCGAGCTGTCGGCCTACGCTGGGCTCTGAGTTCCCCGTAGTGACCTTGAGCTTACCTAAATTGGCTGATTGTAACTGTACGAATAACGGTTTGGCTAATCACGCATCCATAGCATGTTGGCGATGATGGGTGGCTATTCTGGATGCTGTAGCACGTGCCCTTAGGATCTTTGGGGTATCGTTTCGCTAGCTCACAGATCACCGACTATCGACCCCTGTCCGACTGGATGATTTTCCCAGGTCGATGATTTATATGAGTGACGAGCCCAAGTCCGGCTGGATGTGCATCCCCAGGCCGATGTGTATTCATACATTCATGCATTTAAAAAGATTGCATCATGTATTGTTTTGGTTGCTTTGTTGTTTTATAACTATACTTACCTAATGAGGCGGTGTATAATTTTGAGGGGAATTCACACTTAGCTGGCCACTCATCCATCAAATATACAACCATACAGGTAGTGCAGGTGGCCCCTTATAATGGTGAGGAGCAGGCTATGGTTGACAAGAGTGCATGATTCTATTTGCTAAGGGTTGCTATAGGATTTCACAGTTCAAGATTGTTGCAGTTTACCTTGTTTCACATGTAATATTATTTCATTTTGTATTCGTGAGAATGGGGACATTGGTTTGTATAAGTCATTATGGGCAACTACTTGTATATTCTAAATGAAAATTGAAACTTTCCTTTATGCTTACTTGTCCATTCTACACTCTTCTGCTTACTCTGATGAAAGATAAAAGAAAAATATATACTCGACTTTAACCATCCTTTAAGGTTAACACTCGGTTTTTTGGGAAACGGGTCGTGTACTCGGGTCCTTAAAACACGGGGCATTACAAAACGAGTAGAAGACGAACTCGTGTTGAAGACACATTCTGAACGCACTCTTTGACCGCCTGTACGATCTATACTAACATTAATCATCAGCAAAGGAGATCTGGGCCGCTTTGGAGTTCAAATACAAGGCTAAAGAAGAAGGTACCAATAAGTTTCTCATTGCCAGGTATTTTGACTTCAACATGGCAGATGACAAACCGCTGCTGCCCCAAGTCCAAGAACTGCAGCTAATAGTAAATAAAATCAAAGCAAGTAAAATCGATCTTCCTGAATCATTCTAAGTCGGGCTATAATCGCCAAATTGCCACCGATGTAGAAAGACTATAGAAAGAAGTTGCTGCATAAAACTGAGGACTATACACCGGAACAAATTCAGAAACACCTCAGAATTGAGGAAGAATCCCATAACTATGACAGAAAGAATGATAACGGGAATGCCTCGTCCAAGGTACATGCAGTAGTGAATATTAGTAAGAAGAATCTTGAGAAGGATGATTCCTTGAAACGCAATAAAGGGAAATTCAAGAAAAACACTCAAAAGAAGAACGGAAAGTTCAAAGGCCCATGCCATATCTGTGGGAAAACCAGTCACTATTCTCGAATATGCAGAAATCGCAAATCTAAAAAAGAGGCAAATATAGTAGAAGAAGGCGATATTGTGGCTATGATCACTAATGTGAATACCATCCAAGTCAAAGTTTCAGGTTGATGGTATGATACTGCCGCTACAGTACATGTATGTTATGACAAATCAGCCTTCAAAACTTATGAGGAATTGACCGATGGTCAAGAAGTCCAAATGGGTAATGAAGTCTGATCGAAGGTCATCGGCAAAGGAACTGTCGAACTGATATTCATCTCTGGGAAAAAAGTGATTCTATCTAATGTACTGCACGTCCCAGACATGAGACGAAACTTAGTTTCTGGGAATCTTCTGGAAAAACCAGGCATATGGGTGGTGTACGAGTCAGGTAAACTGATTCTGTCTAAAAATGAGAATTTTGTCGTAAAGGGATATGCTTGTAATGGGATGGTTAAGTTTTCTCTGAATGAAAGTAGCACTTCTGCGTATATGGTTGAATCCGTTGGACTGTGGCATGATAAACTAACCCATATAGGGTATAATACCTTGAAGTTCATGGCTAAGAATGGTTTAATCTCATATACAGATAATGAAACCGATAAATGTGAAGTGTGCATACGATCTAAAATGACGAAGAAACCTTTTCCAAGTGTTAAAAGATCTTCTCAAGTATTGAATCTTATGCACAGTGATATCTGTAAGTGAAACGACATTAATGTACAGCACCATACACACCTCAACAAAATGGAATAGCTGAAAGGAAGAATAGAACATTAGTAGAAATGGTCAACTTAATGCTGATAAGAGCAAAGTTGCCACTAAATCTATGAGATGAGGCATTGCTTGTCTAAACAGAATTCCTTCTAAAAAATATAAAATATCTTTACATGAAACATGGAAAGGTAGAAAACCTAACCTAGGATATCTAAAAGTGTGGGAGTGGCTTACATATTGTAGAACCCCTGATCTAAAAAGAACTAAGCTAGGACCAAAAGTTATTAAGTGCGCCTTCGTGGGGTATGCACAAAATAGTAAAGCTTATAGACTACTAGACATAGACTCTAATATAATAATAGAATCAAGAGACGTTGAGTTCTTTGAGAACTCACTCTCCTTGGAGTCAAAGGATAATGAAATCCAAACTCCTAATAGAGAACCAGATAGCACAGCTCCACAGATAGCGGAAGCTCTTGTTGAACCTCTAGGAGTCAAAGGATAAAAATAAAGAAGAGTCTAGGAGATAACTATATAAACTCACAACGCGTCATTTTCCATCTTGTAGAAAGAGATAGAGAAAATGTTATAAGACAAATACCTATAGTGATGATTATATAAGATGATCCTAAAACATATAAAGAAGTTGTATCCTCTAGAGACCCAGCTTTCTGGAAAGAGGTTATAAACGATGAAATAGAATCCATACTGTCAAATCAAACATGAGAACTAGTAAACTTACCTCCAGGTTCTAGACCCATAGGCTGTAAGTGGGTATTTAGGAAGAAATATCACACTGATGGGACTAGCCAAACCTTTAAAGCTTGGCAAGTAGCTACGGATTTTAGACAAAAGGAAGGGATAGATTACTTTGACACATACTCTCTTGTAATTAGGATAACATCCATTAGGATATTATTTGCGCTAACTTCTATACATCATCTTCACATCCACCAAATGGATGTAAAGACCGCATTCCTGAATGGTGACCTCAATGAGGCGGTATACATGTAACAACCTGAAGGTTTCGTTCTACCAGAAAATGAAAACAAAGTATTTAAATTAGTCAAATTTTTGTATGGATTAAAACAAGCACCAAAATAATGGCATGAGAAGTTTGATTCCAAAATACTATCTCATGGTTTCATGTATAATGTAACTGACAAATGCATATATTCTAAAGTAGATGGTAGTGATATCATTATTATTTGTCTGTATGTTGATGACATGTTAATAATAAGTAATAAAATGGAAGGTGTGACTGAAACAAAGATGTTTCTATCTTCCATATTCAAAATGAAGGATCTTAGACAAGTTGATACAATTATAGGTATCAAAGTTAAAAAATATTGTGGGAGTTATGCTTTGTGTCAATCTCATTATATTGAGAAGATACTAAACAAGTTTAACCATCTAAATATAAAGGAAGCAAAAACTCCATTTGATCCAAGTATCAAGCTAAAAGAAAATACTAGAAGAACAGTTGCACAATTAGAATATGCGAGTGCTATATGAAGTCTTATGTATGTTATGCAATGCACTATACCTGATATTACATATGCTATGAGTAAACTTAGTAGGTCTACTAATAACCCCAGTACTGAACATTGGAATGCAATCAGTAGAGTCATTGATTACTTAAAAGCAACCAAAGATTTAGAACTATTTTATTCAGAGTTTCTTGTCGTATTGGAAGAATATACCGATGCGAGCTGGATATCAGTGCAGGGGGCAATAAGTTTACTACAGGATAGGTATTCACCTTAAGAGGTGCAGCTGTATCTTAGAGATCCAAGAAACAGACTTGCATAACGCACTCGACTATGGAGTCTGAATTCATAGCCCTGGCTGCAACAGGCAAAGAGGTTGAGTGGCTAAGGGATCTTCTATTAGAAATCCCTTTCTGTGTAAAGCCTATATCGGTTGTGTCACTACATTGTGATAGTGAAGCCACATTAGCTAGAGCCTATAGCGGCACATATAATGGTAAGTCTAGACATATCAGTCTTCGACATGATTATGTCAGACAATTGATTCGAGATGGAATCATTGCTATTTCCTATGTGAAATCAAGCAATAAACTGGCAGACCCTTTTACTAAACTACTACCGAGAGAGGTAGTAAATGTTACATCTAGAAGGATGGGGTTGAAACTCTTCAACCAAAGTTTCACCAGTGATGGTAACCCAACCTAAAGTCAGAAAATCTCTAATTTTGAGTTTAATGGGTAAAAACAAGTCACTGATATGTAGAAAGTTTTTCAGCAATAAATATAAAAAATCTCATTCATAATAGATAAGTGTTGAGCGTTACGAAAAATGGTTGAGTCTTAGAACTCTTAATGAAATCCAGTCTATAGGACAAGTGTCTTATAGTAACGGAGAAACTGGAAGGATTTCACCTATATGAACGTAGAGATGGTGCCGTCTCTCATGAGAGTTAGGAGTTTTCTCTCGGGATCGTTCACGAAGTAGGATAAGCATATGGCCATTCATTATGCTGAGCAAAATTGTGGGAACTTTAACAAACACATAGCGAATATGTGTGTGGTTTCTCCGACTCTGTTATCTAGGAATAAGTGGTTCAAAGCTACGGCTACCAGTCATTTCAACAGAGTTTTGAGATACTTACACTAAGGAAAGATTAAAATTGAAAGATATCTTTCTTTATGCATATAAATTGATTATTCTCACAGAAATGTTTAATCGAGAAAATATATTTTTAAAATCAAGTGAAGGATTGTTGCACAAAATATTGATTTTTAAATATATTTTAAATAAAATATAATATATATTATATAAAAAAGTTTTGAAAAAAGCTTGTTGGGGGTTTTTTAAGAATAATCCCACATGGAAAGGGGAAGAGAAGTTTTTGTGGTTTAAATAAAAACAGTGGAGTATTATAATAAAATAATGAAATAAGTAACATTGCAAAAAGATTGGTAGATGGTTTCAAAGGTCTTGTTTGCCTGATAATTGGGCCCTCCTTGCTAGTTTTCAACTCACCTTTTCTTTATGATTGATGCACTGCTTTTGCAACTGATGTAAATGCTCATGTTGTCCACTTGCTGCTTCATAGTCAGCTTCAAAAGAAGGCGGTGTTAGCCCAACTTCAAAACTATTGAGCATACTAGCGCGCAACGATTTTGATGTTAAATGTCATCACCACCTCTCTTGAATATTCCGGAGTCTTTCGAAAACTTCCAAACATTTTTGAAAAATTCTAGAATTTTCTAAATTTTCTAGAATCTTTCGAAAACTTCTAGAGTTTAATAGAGTTTTCTTGACTCTTCCAGAATGTTCCGGATAATGCTAAAACCTTCCGGATTCTCTTAGAATGTTCCGGAATATAATAAAACCTTATAGGATATTTGACAGTTTCTAGAACTCTACTGATTCTAGAATCTTCCATAGCCCTCTATAAATATAAGAAGTGTCTCATTATGTACATTCTTAAACAACAAAGAGTGAGTTTAAGAGTGAAAGCAAGGTGTCCAAGTACTAAGAGTTCAAAATAATTTTTCCTTGTGTGTGAGAGTTGTCATTCAAGAGTGATAGTTTGCGAGTATTGTAAAGCATACCCTTGTTGTGTACAAGTATTTATAATAAATATAATTATATTTACTTGTCGTGTTCTACTCTTCATTTGAAGCAGCCAGCAAGCAATGACTTCAAAGCCGTTGCAATACTCCATGTTTGTAGTAAAGCAGGCATTGTATATGAAAGTTTATAGAATTATATCAATCCCGAGTGTGGGAAATCTCTGATGGGGAAGATCCATGAGGCGTAGTTTCCATAGGCTCTACGTGACATTAATGTGACGTATTAAGATAAAAACAAGTGTCTGTTCGTGCAGTTGTACATACAGCTGTGAATTTATGTTACAGAAAATACAGTCTACTACTCTTGCAGGTCAGGTGGCTTCTAGCTGATGGGTTCTTATCTAGAATTACCATGCCTTTTCATTAGAGAAGTTATTAGATACTGTGAAAGAGTATGGTGCCCGATAGGTTAGAAAACTGAAATTATTGTATATGTGGAGGTCATTAATTCAGCAATAAGGTTGTCAATGGGTATTGGACCCACATGTACCAAATGAACTTGACCCCATTTTAATGGGTATTTGACCATTAAGAAATCTGGTCAATATTATGCCTCTCACCCCTTAGACTCGGATAAAAATTGAGTCTAATTGGGTTGGGTCTAAGTCGGATCTAACTAGTTCTGACAATAAAAAAAACTATGTATATATGTGTTAATTATTGTAGCAAAATAAATGTGGTTTCCTAAATGATGTAGAGCAGGTCGTGGACAATTTTATGGCCAAGATGGAACAAAGGAGGCCTGATCGGAGGCAGAAGTGATCTGGACCGTTAGAACCTTAAAACCGGCATACGTCACATATTGAAATGAGTTATTTGATATACCATATATGATATTGAGGTAGGAGAAGCTACTTTAGCAAACCAACCCACTATGCCGGGTTGCCCACGCCGAATTTACAAGATTCAATCGGAATCAACAGTGGAAATTCATTTTATTTCCGTTTTTACTACCTGTAGTAATTTTTAGTTCGATCTAAGACGGGTCTAATTAGAGTTTTGATAGTAAAAACTATGTATATATGTGTTAATTATTGTAGTAAAATAAATGAAGTTTCCTAAGCCACATAAGATAGCCTGTTAACATACCTTGCACATCCGAAGGCCGAAGAAGCACTTTTATATGTGATATAATACATCAATCCAATGGACCCAATCTTCTTCTTCTTCTTCTTCTTCTTCTTCTTCTTCTTCTTTTTTTGCGTTGGTATCAAACCCAACTGGAAAGCTAGATCGAAAACATATGGGTATTCAAAATTGGTTGGATCTGGTCCAGGTCTTCAACAAGTAGCTCGAAAACTGATTGGATCTGGGTCTAGGTTTTCAAGAACCTACCTCTAAACTGGTCGAGCCCATAACCTAATTAGGTTCAGTACGGGTACTATAAGACCCAACCAAAATGGACCCCACGACAGCCTAACTCATCAGGTGGCATGTCTGAACAACAAGGACAATACAATCGTGACATTTATTTCATATGTGCATCCAACTCATTGGCTTCATATTTTCTATTAAGCATCTATACAAGTATAGAAGGGGAATCATCGATGAGAGGCTCCAATATGGCACACGTGTGCCATGTCATCTCGTGTGAGACAAGTTGTACTTGAGCAGTTACTCCTTTTACCATTCCTCGAAAAGGAAAATATAACATTGCTTGCAGTGGCCCACCTTGTATGTATTTTTGTGGGACCTTACTTCAGCAGCCATCAGAACCGTCCACGTGTTGGGCATCTAGGCCTAGCCTGCCACAGGACGGGTCCGGGTCTCATTTTCCCCAGTGGTCCTCTCTGAGTCCCATCCCAAACCGGCCCATTGACCCGTAGGCGCAACTTAGCAAAACGAAAATAAAAAAAATAAAAATAAAATTCTCAATACGTGACTATATTTGCATCCTTCTCTAAAGAGACTAATGAAAGATTTGCGCGAGGAAAAATTTAAGATTAAATGCGCCGCATACTGGTCCACGTGCCATGCGTGTATTAGATCCTAACCGCTTATCTCATAAAATACACCGCGAAAGTACCCTGGCACACAAGATAACGAAAAAAAACCCTACTATTCAGGTGGGCCACAAGTGTAAATTGAATATAGACTGGACCATCAAATTCTGACCGTCCATTTTTCTGGTGTACATGTTGTCCATCCTGTGAGTGCACAGGCCTGATTCTTGGTCAGATGATTTTTGTGGGCCCCAGTTGATGAATGGACTTTCACATTCATACGGCTGAATATAAACCCTACGCCAACATTTCCTAATCATCTACCTTTTTCTCAATCATATGTGACCCATCTGATGATCGACAGACTTTATGTTATCTTTTCTACAGCCGTACATTAGATGAACGGACTGGATCTATCCCTCGTGTGCTAAATTACCAAGTCTACGGGAATCGCTTCTTCATAATCTACTCGCGCGAATCGACGTAAAACATAATTTGTTTTTCTGGATGCCCTTGCGCGGCAGCAGCTGCCTGCCAAACTGGTAGCGCCTCGTTCGAACCGGTCAGTGTCAGCGGTCGGTCACATGCCCACTTTTTCCTCAAAACCCAACCTTCACCGTCGGTTCGGATTCGAAAACGCTTGCGTGACTTTCGCTGACATGGGCCAAACGAATTTATATAGATCTGATCCAACCCGTTCATCAGGTTCGCCGCCCTGTGTTTGGACTGTGACCCAAAATTTATATAGATTCAACTCTCAGGTGATCTATACCGTGGGAAATCGTTGAGATGGAAGCGCTACCGTTAAAATCATCCAAATTGCGTTTCCACCGTAGTGTGCATATGCCGCCTAAATCTACTCATTCATCTTATTTTGCATACACCAAGATGAATGGATGCCCCAAAAATCAGGATATTCCAGTACTCAGTGGCCCACACCACATGAATTTGAAGGCTTTAGGGGTGATCTTAGACAGTTCCTTATGGTGTGGCCTACTTAATTCTTTTATTATAATGATTTTTATAATCCATAGTGAAAATGTTATGAGTCACTTGATGGACGGTGCCGATCTGATGAATGTTTGTCCTGTGTAGTGCTCAGTTAACGCAAGACACCCCTTCGCGAGCCAGGCTAGCATACTCCTTCCGGATTTCTTCTCTCTAAATTGTACCCACACGAGTGCACTTTCACCGTTGCCTCCTCTAACACGTGGATACGAGTTAAGCGTGTGTAAGATCGGAACCGCTCTTCAGAACATTGTCACTGTTTAAACTCCAAGTATGCTCGTTTTCATATACGATATCTAAATCATTGGGATCGAGTGATAAGCGGCTGTGATCATATACAAGTATGCTCGTTTCCACGTGTGAGTCGATTGCATCCAAGGACTGCAAGTAGACTCTCTCTCTCTCTCTCTCTCTCTCTCTCGTGCTAGCTTTTGCTTTTGCTTCCTCTCTTCTCTGTCAACGCAAACAAAAAGAGCTTCCGAGGAAGCTTCGTCCCTCCCTCCCTCTCTCTCTCCCTCTCTGTATCTCCATCTCTCTCCCTTTACAAAAAGAGGATCTCCCCATCTCTCTTCCTTCACTCCGAAGTTCATGTGAGAACGGTCGGGAAGAAAAAAAACCCAAATCCAAGGTGCATTTTCCTACTCTAATGGCTTTTCATTCTTGTTTTGCTTGATGGAGTTCTTAAAAAGATGCGATTTTCGTGGGTTTGATGTTTTTGCTTAGTGTTTTCCTCTCTTTTCTTCGCTTTGGATTGACCCAACTGAGAAAATGGATGGAAAATCTGTTTTGGGTTTTCCTAGTCTGTTTAGAATTGGTTTTATGGCTTTTGGTTGAAAGGTGTGATTTTGATGTGCTTGGTTTTTGAGATAGTGTTTTCTCCCATTTTGGATGGACCCCAGATGGGAAATCTATACTGGGTTCTTCTGGTTTGTGTGAAAGCAGTGATTTTTGTGGAGGTTTTGTTGAGAGAGGTGACTTTGATGTCGTTAGTAACTCTGGGTTGTTTTCCCCTCATTTTGGATTGACCCAAGTAAAAAAAAACAAGAAGGGATAAAAAGATAAAAATGTAAAAATAGTGTTATTGGATTCTTCTCGTTAGTGTGCGAATAGTATTTTTTTTTTTCATTGTCACTAGATGTGATCTTCATGCGTTTGGTAACTTGGGGCAGTGCACTAAATCTTCTTCCTTTTTTTACTTTTCCATAAAAATTGAAAAATCTTTATTTGCTTCTTCTGATTTGTGTTGGAAAGAGCAGTTTTGATGGGCCATTTTGCTTAAAAAGAATGTGATTTTGAGGGCTTTCTGTTTTGGGGCAGTTTTTTTTTTTTTTTGGTATTAGATTTTCAAGTTCTGTGTTAGAACAATCATTTTGATAGTCATCTTTTCACAAGATGTGATTTTGTTTGTTTTTTGCCTTTGAACAGGTGGAAATAGTAATCTGAGCTCTAGTAGCTCGTCTGAAATAGTAATTTTGATGGTTTTTCTTTATTAGAAGATGTAATTTTCTGTTTACAGATTTTTTTTCTATGAAAAAGATGAAAAGTCTGTTTGGGGTTTTCTTGTTTTTTTATTAGAGAATGTAATTTTCTTCCTCCCAAAAGAAAAAAAAGGGGAGAAGTTCATCTCGTCTCTGCGAGATGAGTTTTGATGGATTTTTGTAGGTTTTTGGCTAAAAAGATGAATTGGGTTTTTCTCCTTTTTCATGCTTCTTCTTTTCTAATCTAGTATTTGATTTGATGGCTGAGAGGGATAACATATATTCCTTCCTATGAATAACTCTTTTCTCTCTCCCTTTGATATTTGCAGTTCCTTCTCTCTACATTTCTGCAATCCATGGAGCAAAATCACAACCTCACATTGGCGAAAACTGGAAAGAGAAAAACCCCAGAATCCGAGGATTGTGAAATTTTTGGTGGTGCCTTGTTGGATGGTCTGAATCAAGACCTGCTCGAGGGGGTCCTCTCATGGCTACCCGCCTCCAGCTTCTTCCGCCTCCGTTCAGTGTGCAAAAGATGGAGTTCCGTTGCAGCGTCTGCAACCTTCCGAATCGCCTGCTCTCGGATCCCCTCCAGAGATCCGTGGTTCTTCATGGTGGATCCCCATCTCAACCAATCAATCGTCTTTGATACAACTGAAAGGAATTGGAAGAATCTCAACTACCCACATCTCCTGCGGCAGGACTGTAATGCCAAATCCATCCCAGTTGCCTCGTCAGGAGGCTTGGTCTGTTTCCGCACGGTCTCTGGTGACTTCATCGTCTGCAATCCGATCACAGGTGCCTGTCGGGAGCTCCCCCCAGCAGGCCTGTCCAGCCAAAGTCATACTCTTCACGCTATTGCCATGAGTTCATCTACGCAAGACCCTTCCTTGTATAAGCTGGTCTTAGTCGCTGGTGAATTGCCTTCTCTCACTGTCAAAACCTATGATTCTGTGAAAAACCAATGGGAAGACGACTTCACACTAAGTAGGAAAACCGACAATTTGCCGGAATCTGACATGTCCAGTGACGATACAGTGTACTTTCTCAGCAAGGCCGGAGATGTGGTTGCGACAAACATGCAACGCAGCCCGTCTAAGCAATACTCATCTGTTATAACTGTCGAAAATGGAGAAGAGATAATCTATTTCCTTAGCTTCTCTGGGACGGTCGTCGCATGCAACCTTGCTCGGAAATGCTTCTCCGAGTACCCAAGGCTGCTGCCAGTGTTCTTTGAGTATTCAATTGACGTGGTTGAGTGTAGAGGGGAGATGTTGGTGGTGGTCTTGTGGGAGTTCCTAGAGACAGCAAGCCTAAGGGTGTGGAGGTTCTCTGAGGTGGGCCGTGTGTGGACCCAGATTGCCGTGATGCCGCCAGCTATGTCGCATGAGTTCTATGGCAAGAAGGCAGACATAAACTGTGTTGGGTGCGGCGACCGGATGCTGATCTGCGTGAACTCGGGTGAGTTCAATAGCTACATTATGTGTAATGTGGCGCAGAACGAGTGGGTGGAGTTGCCCAAATGCCTTATTAATGGGGAGGCTAAGGAATTCATGTCTGCATTCTCATTTGAGCCTAGAGTGGAAGCTTGTGTATGAGACTGTTCGGGTGTGTTTGATTGATGATGATGGTTTTGATTTCTTCTTCCCATTGTTGTAAAATGGCCAATGGTGTTTGGCATAAAAAAAAGGCAATGTATGTGTATATATTCTTCTATTTGGTTTCTTTAGTGATGATCTTGCAAGCTCATTTCCTATCCTTTTGGTCCAACAAGGGTAATCTCCATGGCTTCCCAATACCATAATATGGCTATGTTTGGATGTACACTGGATGCAATTTTCAAATTGCAACAAATTGGGTTAGTACCACTTTAGGGTCTGTTTGTTGCACCCAATTTCATTAAATATCTTTTTATTTGGTGCAACCAAACGCACCCAAATAGTGAATAGTCAACACCAACTTGTGACTATGTGTCTTAAATTGGGCTTGAAACTAAATCAGTTGTGATGGTACATTAGGCCCTGTTTGGTTGCCACTTAAAAATGACTTCTCATTTTACCTAATAATAACTTTTTATTTGATATTAGTTGTTTATTTGATATTTGATTTTGGTAAGGATTAAAAATAATCTTGATGATCCATAATTTATATAAACTATGATCTCTAATGCAAAACTACTATTTGATTTTGGAAAATAATAAAGACCGTTAATATGTTCTGTTGCAATGTACTTAATCAATCCAAATCAACTGCACATCCAAACACAGCCCATGTTTTTCCTCTCTCTGAATTGTATAGCTCAAGTGAATTGAATTGCAAGCATTCGATTTCATTGAGGGTGTGTTTGGATACATGAATCCATGTGTTTTCTACAGAAAGTGTAATGATTATTCAAAGACAATTTCCCCACTTACTGTAGAAAAATGAGGTCCCGTTTAGATAACAGGTGGAAACCATAATTTCATTAGAGGATGATCACTTCCTTTTTTGTTCTTAGAAAATTCTGCTTGTGGATAAGATTAATGATTACAGTGTGGAATCGGGTACCCAAACAGTCCAACTATCTTGGCATTGGAAAACTATTTCCAATAGTCCAACTATCTTATCATTGGAAAACAATTTCCATTTTCACATGGATTCTGCATCTCCAGAAACACCCAGAGGAGAATTCGATCTCATTGAAGGTAAATGACAGAACTAATTGATATTTTTCGGTATTCATAATCAGGAAGTAGCCCTCAATTGCATACATTCTTCTTCTTCTTGTTTTTTTATTTTATTTTATTTTTTTCCTTCTTTTTTCTTTCTATTCCAATTTGGAAGTATGCAGTTGCAATTTGGATCCGAGACCTTTGATATGAATGATGGGGAAATTACAATGTTGTCTCATGCAAACTTCATTAGACTAATAATTGCAATTCAATTCAACGGCACATCAAAACACACCCTAAAGTGATGGTTGGTGGTGATGGTGGTGGTTGGGTTGCCTTTGGTGTTGCAGTGTCTTTACACTTTTCTAGTAGATTCAGATTGCCCACCAAAGAAAAAGGGAGGAGAAGAGTATCATGAGATCAGGCACCCCATTGCTGGTAAAGATAAAGGTATCAGTAGAATCAACATGGGGATTTCGTCTTGTGATCCTTTTCCATGTGGGTCGCTTAAGTGCGCCACTTCCAGTGTTGATCTGTCTTGTTTTAGCTCGCATGAGAACACCAGATGACTTTATTGGCTTTCACCATCGGATTTTGATTTTGAAGCACTTGCTAGGAAGCTTCGACCCTGAAAGATGACAATGTATATCCACCTGATTCATTGTCATTCCAATTTCATTTTGGAGCACTTTCTAAGATCAGCATTTAGTCCATCTCACCACCCACATTTTGTGTGGTGCACCAAACGGCTCCACATATGAAAAATGTGCATAAAAAATGCACATTTCATTCCATTCTTAATCTGGGGTACTCCCAAACATACTCCAGGTTACCTAAATTGAATTCATGTGTGATAACTCATTTCTACAACATCTCCCAATGGATAGACGGTTGCAGGATTTCAAATATCTCTTTATTATTCTGTTATAACTATAACTAACTACATCTATTTAATACGATGTATACGCGTGATCTCTCTCTCGGTTTCTACAAAATCATCCCCAAAAGTCGAATCATGGTTAAACAAAAACACGGCATTGGAAGATAGGCAAACAAGGGCAGTTTGATTACTGAAATGTTGTCATTTTGAATTACAAATCGCCCACAAAACTCTGAGGTCATGTTTGGACATGTAATTGCATTGGCTAATAGACTCTCAATGTAAGCAAGAGGATCTGACCAGAACCATCACATTTACATTCATGTCTGCTTTGAAGATAATCCAATTGCAATTTGGGGACCGTAGCCATTGTTTGAATGATGAGGAAATCACAATTTGATTATTTATACTTCATTAGACACTGTAATTCAGTTTGGCAGTCCATCCCATAGTTTAAAAACTTGAGAACTCGACTAGACTCTCGAGTCGAGTAACTCAGTTTGAGCCTTTTTGGGTCTTGTTTGCTCATGCAGTGGACTTAGCGGGTAGAGTTTTGCCAAGTCCAGTCGACTCGAGTTTTTAAACCATGGCGCGTCCAAACATGACTCGAGAGTTCTTGTGGGAAGGTAGATTACTGAACCACCCCTTCTATTGAAAAATGAGAGCGCATGTCATGGGCTGGAGCTTTAAATTTAAACAACAATGAACACAGATGCTACACCTTTATCACTCTGAAACGCTGATCTGTGGGCCCAAACTTTTAACTCTTTATTGGATGGTTCTTCTCTATTTGATCACAGTGAAATTTTCCTGTCGAATTTGGACCATTGAATCATTTGTGTGATTTAGAGATTTGGTCCGGTGGACCCTAGCATGGTGGGGCAGCAATCAGTTGAATTAAATTGATGGGGAGTGTCTGGTGGGAGTAATTTCTGACTTGCGAGGCCCAGTTATTCTGTGGTCCTCAAGTTTGGGGCAAGACTCGGCCAGACCTTCAACAGCCAGAAACAGACTAGGAGTTGTCACATCTGGGCTAGGCCCATTTTCTGTAAGGGCTGAAAATCACCCAAAGCCTTCCCATGAGCCTAAAAAAGTGACCCAAGTCCAGATTGTTTTGGGATGAGCCAGGAAGTCTGATGGGCCAAGTTGGATGTAATCTCTGTGCAAAAGTGACACTTTCCCTGTTGATAATGGTGACTCATGATCAGGGCCATCAATGACCTGTAGCTGGGCAGAGTCCTGGATCCTTACTGTTGCTCTGGTGGTAGACTCTCAGGAGTTTCAACACCCGGTCAAGGGTTCGAGTATCCATAGGTAGTGAAAACCCACTACGGCGTGAGTGTGTGGGGGTGTGTGCGTGTGTTAAAAAAAGAAGAAGATGCTGAGCAGAGTCCATTAGAATTTTGAATAAGCCCAGTAGAATCCAATCAGTTCAAGACCTGGGGTAGAACAATGGCTCATTTAAGTAAATCGGTCAAGCTCGGCCTGAACTATACTAGACACAACCGGCCCACGTAAGAAGGAAATGGGCTTGGCCGGACCCCTGGCCACAACTTGAAATAGGAATATATATATATATATATAAAAGGTTCCACGCGGTCTAGCTCATGAGAACTTCCCATGAGGTTGAGCTGTGTGGTCTCCACCGTGATGCAGTTCGACCATCAACACCGTGCATTTGATGGGTCCCCTTTAAATTATGGGATATTCCAAAAATCAGCCATATACGGAACTCAAGTGGGCAATACCATCTAAAATCCTGTGAAGACATGCTTAAAACATATAAAAGCACTTGGTGGGGCCCACCTGAAATTTGGATGTGTCTGAAACTTGGTCCGACCCCTCATCCAAGTAGGATACACATAATGGATGGGCTGGATTTGTGAACCACATCTTGGTGGGTCCAACAAATGATTATGAATGTTTTAATGGAGGGTAACCCCTCTCAACTTTGTATGTGGTGTGGCCCACACAAGTCACGGATTGACTTCATTTTTAAGCCCAAGGCCCACCATGGAATAGTACATCTGATTGATGGGGTAGATGTTCAACACGCATCATGGTGGGGCCTACACAGCTCGACCGCACAGAACCTTTTCCCATATATATATATATATATATATATATATATATATATATAGGAATGGTCAAATTCGCTAAAGTGGTTCAACCTTTCAAGTATTCCGAGGGTGGCCTTCTGACAAGCTTTGGAAAAAATTTCGGACTAAAATGCCCCTGTCCTTGGATACATAGTTGTACAGTTTAGAGTGTGGAAGAAGTTACATGTTATTTCAATCCGAGAAAGTGACATGGACGGAAGCCTTTTTTAGCATGGGCAAGGCTTGTGCAGCCCACATTGATGTATGTGTATAATCCATGCCGCCCATCCTTTTTGCCGTGTCATTTTAAGGTTAGGGCCTAAATATTAGCCTGATTCAGAGCTCATGTGGGTCACATAATAGAAAATAATGGTGACAATGACACCTATTGTTGAAACTCTTCAAGCTCACTGTGATGTTTGTTATAAGTGGACATTGCCTAAGTCAGGATTTTTTGAGCCCACGAAGAATTGGCCGACAAAGTGGATGGAACAAATCACCCTATTGTTGACCTTAGGATATGGTACCAATGGTTATTCTTTCATTTGTTAGTAAAGGAAGTGGACATATAACAACCGCGACCCATATAACATAACAAATACGAACTATATAATATGACAACTATGATCCCATGACAACTACGGCTCATATAACATGACAACCACGACTCATATAATACAACAACCACGACCCCATATATATAACATGACAACCTCAACCCTATGGGACAACCTCGACCCTTGCTACATTACAACCATGACCTATATAACATGATAACCACGACCCATATAACATAACAATCACACGACTTCGACCCTTATTACATTACAACCACGACCTTAATCTGTAACCTTTAATTCATTTTTGGTAGTGTAGGCAGTGAACAAGTAACAATCTCGACCCTTAACACATTATAACCCGACCCTTAACACATCACAACCACAATAACCCCGACCCATATATATTGAAAACCTACCATTGAAAATGTTTTGGGGGCCATAAAATTTTTGGATATAACACTTTTTTGGCCTCATGAAGTTAAATTAAATTCTAAATCTAATGGACGAATTGTTACTTGTTCACTGCTTACACTATCAAAAATGGATCAAATGCTACAGATTAAGGTCGTGTTTATAATGGAGTAAGGGTCAAAGTCGCGGTTGTCATGTTACAATGATATCCCAAGGAGCTTAGGATAACAAGGGATTCCTATATCCCTAGGTTCAATTGGGTTGGCTTGACCATACCTACCTTTGGTCCGTCTTCTTTTAAACCTGATTTGAGTTGTGCTGGGTGAGGTCTGGTCGGTCCACTTCAACCCGGTCACAACGAAATGGATTGGGTCTAATGGTTGGACCAAGATGGATTTTAAGTGGGTGGGGTCACAGCAAAATGGATTGGGTCTAATGGTTGGACCAAGATGGATTTTAAGTGGGTGGGGTCACAGCGTAATGAGTTGTAGATCAAGTTCATACCAGAATTATCAGCTTGTTTACTAAACTGGTTGGGTTCAAACTGACCCAAACCTGACCCACGACCAACCTTAGGCAAGAGTGGGCCATCTGGACCGTACACTTGGTGAACTCAACTGTAGTTGGGTAACTGTCCATTCACACCCAACCAGGTAATTCTGTCCCATCTTTGGAGCTTTGCTCTCTAATTCTTAGTCCGCAGGTTGTAAATATCAATGCCAAGAGTTTGATGGGCATCTCAAGGGTAACCCAAACCGGGCCAGTAATTGGAAGATCATCATCATCATTTAATCTTTTTCCCCGTTAATTTGTGTTGGCTATCTATCAATCATAGGTCATTTAAGGTCATTTGGATTGTAAGTTGCTTAAGATAAGCTTCTTATTCCACATGTAGCTTATCTTAATTTATACTTATTAAGAAGATAAGTATATTTGGCAAAAAATATACTTCTCAGCTTCTTCCCTCTTTCGTCTCTCCTGATGCCTATCTTCGTCAACTTATGAAAATTAGAAAAAGCTAAATTTTTTTAAAAACTAAAGTGGTTATATACTTTTAAGTAAAAAAGTTAGTTATAACTAATCATAAACCAAACTTATTTGAAATAAGTCACTTCTCAACTACTGTAAATAGAAAAAGCAACTTACTGGGTGGTATCTAAATGAGCCCTTTGTCTTTTTCCTACAGCCTCCATGCAAGTACTCCTTTCCAACCTTTTCCCTCCCTCCTAAAGCCTTTAGTTCTTGGTCTTCGTTGCTTATGATCCAAGTCTACTTTTCGTAAGTCTCATTTCCAATTCGTGCTCCAAGTTCTCTGAATGCAGTCACTTATATTTCTATCAATCTTCGTCTTGCCATGTCAACCATGTCAAAGTCAGTCATTTCAGCTATCTTATGAGCATGACGTGAACTGTCCAACATTTTATCCAATAAAGCTTGGCATACAACTAGTACACTACCATCACATACTGGGCACCGTGAGAGCTTGGATTACATCTAAAATCCTTCAAAGAGTTTATTATTATTATTATTACATGCAGTAGTGGGGTTTCACCATATAGAGTCTACCACTCGGGCAAAGATTGGAACCCAATCCTTCCAAGAGTTCCATGTATAATATGTGTCACTAGCCTAATTAATTATTGGGCACATGGCCTACTAATGATATCACAAAACAACTAGATTATCAATTGCATCACTATAATTACTTTAATATGATGATAAGCATTGTCCAAACATTGTCCATTTAAATCAATGGTTAAAAATCATTAATTAGTCACTTGGACATGATCTTGTGCTTGTGGCCCATCTGAGACTTGGAATTTCATCATTTTCAGGCAAAGTATATATTTTAGGGAGCTTATTACAATTTACAACCATTGTGTCAAACATTACATACATTCACTAATTAGAGATATTAAAGTTGATTTAATAATTAAATTCAAACCCTTATAAATATACCATGCATAGCTACTTTTGGATTAAAGTTGATTCCCAATCTAGTGTGCCAAATACAATAGGAGAATTTCAAATCCAGGGGGTTCTGAATCAGGGGCTTCCGAATCGACGCTACCAAACAGGCACTTGAGCTTTGGATATGCTTCAGTTTTGGTCTCATGTCTTAAAATAAGTTGGAAAAGCATATGGACGGCGTGGATATACAACATATTCGTCTAGGTGGGCCCCACACGATTAGGGTAAAACCCACTAAGGTGTTACCCGGCTAACACCTAATCCGCTCCCCGCATACACATGCGTCTTCTGCCAAATACAGGGAGAATTGATAACGTACAGTGGTACCACAACTTGTGGTACTGTAACATCATTTCAGCCAACAAGGCACATTTTTAGGAAATCAGTACCATGAAAACGATATGTCCCACATTGAAGGCCACATTTCTTGAAATCATGACGATCCACTTAATATATGGGCCACACCCATATGTCGTGTCAAACCGTTGGTTTTCCATTGATTCCAACAGTGGTGTTCCTGATGAATGGGCCAACCTGATGTTTTTGCTAGGTTATCTTTATGGTGGGGCCCACAGGTTTAATAGTACCGATGTCTTGTACAAGTATGATTTTAGCGGGGAAAGATGGTACGGTACCCAAGTTGCGGTACCTTGGCCTGTTGTATCTGATCACTTCTCAAATACAGAATGTTATACTGTTTGAAAGCTACCCTACAACAAACACATTCCAAAATCTTCCATTGAATTTTCAAAACAAGAATGGCAATCAATGTGATTTCCACCCCATTTCCCCATGACTCCAGCCAGCACTAAAATCCAAATGAAACCATGACTTATTTTTTTATTTTTTATTTAAAATATATGAAGGTGATATTTACACCCCACTTTTTGATAGACACATCCCAAAATCTTTCATTTTTGGTATTAAGATAATACCAAATTCTTCCTGGATTCAAAACTTGGGACAATGGGACTTGTATCATATTACACAACCCTGCATTTATCAACCGTACATGTGGCACACATTTAACTATTCTTGATAGGATATGGCCCAAAAATTCACACTGATATGATGCAGTGGCATACAAGTGTACCATTTGGAATGTGCCCAAAAATCATAGTTATCTAATGACCCTTGAATTTTTTTATAGTCAGGATCATCTAATCATTGTTGTTTTTGGGTCATGCCACATCCATAATTTAAACCCATGATTTGAAATGTTTTGATGGGCACACACACATGCCACATGTACGGTCGACGTCTGTTGTAGTATCATATAGTTTTTTTTTTTTCTTCTTCAGTTTCAGAGATAGCTATTGCAAAGGAAAACAGCCACAGGAAGTATGGTCTGAGGAATGAGAGTTGGGCAGATCTATCATTTTTTGTGCTTGTTGAGAGGCTCTTTGGAGATGCTGTGAGTGTTGTAGATGGGCTGCTGCTCTCATTTCCTCAGCTCTTCTGTGAACAATTGCCATCTTTGTCATCTGTTTTTCTTCGAGTTTCGATCTCATCTTTTGTATTTTTACCTACAGATTCAATGCAAATCAGATAAACCCAAAGTCAGAAAAAGAATAAAAGATGCAAACGTCAAAAGAGGATTTGGACTGCAAGCAAGATGTAATGTAAAGAATGTTGCATTTGCATTTCTCGATGCAAAACAATAGGGATTTAGGCAACTTTTGAAACATTGTTCGACACCCAATGTACATTTTGATATCAGTTTTTAAAAGAACTCCCGACAAAGGAAACAGCGATCACTACGACAGTGCGATGTTTCAAACTACTGCTTTAGAGCAAAAACCTACCTCAAAGAAAAGAAAAAAATGTTAAGGCAACATGTGGCAGATCTGGTTCATACATCAGATGGCCCATTGTGAACATGACATGGCCCAAAATTCAGGCCAGTGCACTGATCAGGTGGGTCACACTCGTATATTGAATATAGACTGCTATTAATTTCTCTGTCAATTTCACTCATAAATGTATGGTCCATTTGATGGGTGGGCCCCGCCCTACCTAATGGACTTGCAACAAAAACCATTAATTTTTTTGAGCCACTGATGACTACCCTATTAAGTAAACCTTCACATGGCTGAAAAAATGCCATGGATTCATATGAAATTATAGGAGTATGGGTATAGCAATCTCCTGATTCCTTTTTTCTTGATATATAATCGAAGACACTGAGGAAACTCAATAAACAAAAAACTGAAGAACATGTGATCTCATTAAAAAATAGAAGATGGACAATAAAGAAGGGAAAAAAGCCGAGACATTAGCTTGTGCTCGGGGCTCAAGATGAACTAAACAAGCCTTTTTTAAGACTTTCATAAAGGTGACTATGTTAGAATTTCTCAGTTGGTGGACCATCACTGATTAATCGATTGGATTGTCTGGATCAGTGACCGTTAGATGGGAGGATTATGAGAATGCAGTGGGTCCCACAAAGGTGATTGTGCACATGGATGAAAGAAGGGCTGCATACACTTGCACACTGGACCAACATAGAGTTCTTTCTCTTATTCAATCTGAAGACCATCTGTCTTGGTATCGATTCCCTAGTGGGGGTAGCTAACAGTGAAGTGTGAACTTCCAGTGGGTGTACTAATAAGCTAACCCAAATAAATAAATAAATAAAATTCTGAAGAGCATGAACAATTCTGTAAATTCAGAAAACTCATAAGTTTGCCCATCTCCAATTGGAAGAAGTTCAAGACCATCTCATAAATTAAAGGAAATGGTATAATGAGATTGGCTTTGCAGAAACAAAAGAAATGACACTAGTCCTGCTTCTCGCATTTCCAGGTTCCAGTCCGCAATCGAAACTATTCATCTTCTCAATACTGCGGTGGAGCACCTTTGGTAAAAAGAAAATCTCCGATTGGATGATCCTAACAGTCTGATCAGTGCCTCAAATAGACAGTAAAGAAAAATTAAGCAGCGGTCCACATTCAACGAGAAAAGGACCTCCAATTAGGTGGTTATGATCTTCTGGCCAGAGCAAGTTTTGTGCTCTGCCTATTCCATAGTGGGGCCCACTGGAAGAACAGTCCTCGTCATGTGCATGCACAATGCACTAATCGTAGCAAATCACAGTATCATTCTTCATCAACTAAATTACCACCAGCCATGAGCTACTAAAAGAGACATAACTAGTTCTACATAATTTCTAAATACAATTAAGGAAAGTCGGATGCATTGATTTTAGGTAAAAGACCAACCCTACCAAAGTTTTCTTGTGCTTCATCTCATCCATTGGTTTCCTTACATGTAATTTCTTATGAGATCTACTGTCAACATCCAAACATTTTCTTTCAATACATAAGACCTTTTTTTAAAATTTTTATATATTCAGTAATACTATTGTATTAACAAAAGCAGAATATGGGTGTATCTATCAAAAAGGATGGATCTGTATATAAATTCTTTCTTTCTTTATTTCATTTATTTATTTATTTATAATTACCTTTTGATTTGTAAGAGGAGAGAGTTTGTTAGATGAAAAGGAAGAGGAATGTACAAAGAGAGAAATGATAGCCTATATTCATGAGTGCAAAAAAGAAAAAGGACAAAAGAGCTAGATTCTAAGATCCGACTAGGCTACCCAAGAGGAAAAACTCCATGATCAACCTATGAGAGGGAATTTTGAAAAAAAGCTAACCCACCAAGTTCAGAAATTACAGAACTTCATGTGCTGCATATCTGTAGTTGGTGTACACTCATAGTCTGATAGCCTAGGAGAAATAATTCAAAAGTAGTAGTACTGGAAACCTGAAAAGCCAGACAAGTTGAGGCCATGTTTGGATGCATTATTGAATTGAATTGTAATAATTGCTTCAACAAAGTGGAAATGACCATATTGCCATTACCATCCTTAGTATCCATATTGAGGGACTAGTCTCCAAATTGCAATTATGTTACTTTCAATTTGGACCTGAAAGAATGTAACTACAATTTGAGGGCTAGCTTATCATTATAAATACTCCGCACAGTGATTACAATGTGGTCATTTCATCTCAATTGAACGATTGTTACAATACCAAGAATTTAAAAAAAAAAAAAAAAAAAGCAAGCTAGATTAGGGTCCAACCACCCAGCAAGAAAAACTCCATTGTCAGCCATGGGAGAAGATTATGAACCTTGTTTTAGATAAAGGAAAAGTAACCGACCATGTTCTGATACTTTGTGGTCTTATGAGTGGTCCATTTCTATGGTTGGTACAGCTATGTGCCAAAGGACAACAATACAAAAGAGATCCAAAGCCCAAGTAAACTTACCAAAAATAGAAAAGAAATCGAGTAAAACTTGATTTCGACTATGTTTGGATGCTCGACTGAATTGAATAGCAATAATGCAATTCAATATAGAAGAAATGACAAAGCTGGGTGTAGCCCCACTCCATTCATTGTAAGGGCTAACCCCAAATTGCAATTTAGATCTCAGGGAAAATGTGAAATGGAAGGAATTAATTCAGTCGTAATTATGAATTAAAATAGTGCCAACACCACTTCAGTCATTTCAAATAGCAGTATGACAATTCGGTTCAATTGATCATCCAAACACGCCATTACAGCGAAGAAAGCAACTCTCCAGTTTACCTCAGGATTCTTAAGCTTCGCCAGGCTGAATTTGATGTATTGGTCTAATTGAGAACAGATACCGAATAGACTGAGATACCCACAAAATTAAAAGGATGAGAAGGATAGAATTCCATTACATTACCTCAAGCTTTTTCGACTGAGCTTCTACTTTTGCATTTTGGAGATTCACCCAAGCTTGAATTTTTGCTTCTTCTCTCTGATACCTGCAACCAAAACATAGAAATCCAGACTTCTAAAGAACTTGCAATGAAGAAATAAGAACATAGAAATCAATGGACAGAGCTAGATAATTCAGTACTCAGACAATAAATCTCTAAATTTCAATCACATTCACCTGATACAACAGTCTTTCTTTTCTTCGTCTTCCCAAGCAGAAGCTCTCAACTCATCAAGAGTCTTCCTGCAACCCCCTATCTCAAAATGCCTCAAGCTCTTTGATATCTCCTCTTCCTCCTCTTCCCTCGAGCTCCAATTCAACACAACTGAATCAAATTGTGTCCCAGGCTCGAGCTTACCGCAGTGGTGTTCCTGAAGCTCGGAAATGTGGATGCGGGCATTCGAAGTCGCCACCGAAGGCCCGGACATGCTAGCAGGGGTGTTGTGCCTGGCAGGTGAAAAGGTCTTGAATGGGGTGTGGCATCTTGAAGTCGTCGAGCTTGCAAGTGGAGTCATCTCAGTCCCGATATCTCTGTGCCGAACCTCAGCAACCATTTCTGTTGCAGCATCCTTCATGGTTTCACAGACTGAGTTTCTGAATCGAAAACCGTCTTTCGTCAGTTCGCAGTACCTGAAATTGGGGTGAATTGTCTCTACATTGTCTGTAAATTTATCTGCAGAAAGAGAATGCAAATGGGTATTCAAGAAGAAAAGAGATGCTCCAAGAAAACTATAGATTGATGTGGTTTTTTTTTTTCCCCTGACAAAAGAAGATCCCATGAAGTGGAGAAGAACAGTTCAAATATCTCACCTTTGAGAAGTACTTCCGATGAGACCCCATGAAAAGCTGAATTAGACTCTAACCACATAGACCCTTTAAAGCTTGAAACTGAGCTCGGTACCTTTTTCTCTGCAAAGATGTCTGCTTTCAGCTGAAAAACCTCATTCTGTTTGGAGATCTTTGAAGCTTCTGGAGGTTTTATCACATGGGCAGGGGATTCATTGCAAGAGCTGCTCATCACCCATTTCTCTGCATCATCCCATTTTGAAGGGAAGCTCTTTCTAGAGAGATTACCAGCATTGAAGCTAAAAACAGGCCTGCCTGGAGTAGTAGGAGCTTCCATTCTCTTCTGCCCAACACCACTCACTCCCCTTCGAATGCCGTCGCTGCAAGGCACCGGGAAGGCCTTCACAAAATCGGCAGTTTCTTTGAGATTGAGCTTGCAGAGAGGATCTTGAAAGGTGTCTGCAAATGCGATTTCTTTGTTCTTGCTGTAGAAGCTTGGATTCCTCTCTAATGGCGAGTCCTGATAAAACCCAAAAGAGAAAAAAAGAACTAGTTACTGAGTATTATTGAAAAAAAGGAAAACCCAGTAAAGAAGAGGTGAGATTTTTACATGGTGGGGTGTAAATGGAGGTGAAGATTGCATGTATTTTGGGGTCTTGAGATCCATAGATGTGGGATTTGAAGGGATTGGTGATGCGGGGATTGTAGTTTCTCTTGTTATTTGAATCATGTCAGCACAGAAAACCTTGATTCGAGGAAGAACATGATTGCTTTTTGAATAAGCAGCATTGGCTATTGTTATGTAGCTATGATCGAAGGACTACTACTACTACTACTACTACTATCTTTTTGTAAAACAGATTTGAAAATTCAAATGCAGCTGTAAAATTCAAGAAGAAGAAGCGAAAGAGTGAAATGGGTAATGTGAATTGAATTCTTTCGGAAGATTCTTGTTTGTTTTGATCCTCTGATGTGTTATATCATTTGCTTTTAGAGAATACAAGCAAGCACTGGTTGTCTCCTTTCCCTCCATGTAACTGGCAGTGATCCTCTACAACACCTTTTTCTACGCTAAAATACCCAGGTCTGTGGGGGCCCACCATCTTGTGTATGTAGAAATCAAATCCGTCTATCAGGTTCTTTCTTCGATGTTAGGACTTTGAACCAAAACTCAGATAGACCCAAAACATAGATGGACCACACGACATGGGATAATGGGGATGAGATGTCAACATAGGTTTGTATGTGGGGCTAAAATGGTGTTTAACTTTCATCAAAACCGTTCATCATGTCTGCCTCACCAGAATGAATATAATTTTAAATATTCATAATGATACAGGATCCAGGCGGCCCACACCATGCCAATTAGCGGTTTTGGTAGAAAAATTTCATTGTTCCCAAGGGTGTAGCCCATATGAGGTTTATAATTGTGATTATATTATGTATTTACGGTATAAATAATGGTCCTAACCTGATGGACGGAGTAGATTTTACATATAAAACATAGTGGACCCCACAGAGCATGGGTGTTTTACGAACTGCGGAAGACAGGTGTTTTGGGGGATTGTTCCGCCTCCATGCTAGGACAGTTGTACATGGTCCATGGAAAAATCCTGCCATGAACGTTCACCACCACTTTGAAGATGGTGACAACTCATCCTCTGCACGTGGCCCCCATGCACAGCCAGCTATCGTACCATCAGTTGGGTTATAATCTACAAAATCACACAAATCAATCAATCCTAACCATCCAATTCATATCCTTCAAATGGATGGTTGCAAGTGAGATGTTAAATGGTCCAAATCTAAGAACAAAATTAGATGGTTTCTATCATCTTATTGTAAAATTTTTTTATTATGCCCCATTTACAGCTGGTTAGAGATTTGGACCGTACGCATTGCCGCTTAACTCTGTCGTACGTAATGTAAGGTTGAAGAGCCACCATCATTTTTTAAAATGGTGCTTAACTAGCACAGTATTTTCTGCTCGTGAACATGAGTTTCATGAAAGAAGTCACTGTTTGGGTCCAGCCCATTTGGTTTGTACACACCCATTCTCTATTTTGGTAATGAAAAGTCACCAACGATCTAAACCGTCTGTGGATGGACCATAGCACAAGAATCACACAGTTTCGACGAGGGTAATTTGTCTGGTTGGTGACAACAAATGGACGGTGTAGAAAAGAAAATGTTTATGTAACGAGTAAGATAACCTAATATACGATATTTTATATGCTTCGTCCATCATGGTGGACATAATTTGGACGGTTCGGATTGAATTATTTATATACCACGTGTACAGTAGGAAGGTGCGGGCATGAATGTACCGTTCTCTTGAGGTGTATGATATAATTCCACTTCATTATTTAATATGAGGTGGGTCGTCTCTTTTTCAGGTTAGGTATTAACAATGTTCAGAGAAAAAGCAACATTCTCTTTAGGGTTGACTGACATTGACCTCAGTACTGCGATCTCAGCCATTGGATTCGGTGGGGCCCACCTTGTTGTATGTGTTTTATATCCAGACTGTCCATCTTTTTCCCAGCTCATTTTAGAACGTCGGCCCAAAAGTGAAGCAGATCCAAATCACAGGTGGACTATACTACTGGAAACGGTGGTGATTGAACGCCTACCATTAAAAACTTCAGACGTGTTGGGACCTGACCATGTTCGTCAGCTCCTAGCCCGAGGCCCACCTGATGTATGTGTTATATATCCACGCCGTCCATCTATTTTTTTCAGTCATTTTATGACATGGGCGTAAAATTGAAGCAGATCCATATCTCAGTTGGACCACACGACAGGAAACAGTGGTGATTGAACGCCAACCATTAAAAACTTCCTAAGGCCCACCGTAATGTTCATTTTCCATCCAACCTGTTGATAAGATCAAACAGACCTCAATGAAGGGAAAATACAAATATCTGCTTGATCCGAAACTTTTGTGGCCCACAAGAAGTTTTTACTAGTAAATCACCACTGTTTCTGTGGTGTGGTCCACCTGAGATTGATTTGGATCTGCTTTAGCTTTGAGCGCACGTCCTAAAATAAGCTAGAAACGGATGGACAGCGTGGATATACAACACATACATCAAGGTGGGCCCCACGGTTACTACCTGACTTCCACTATTAGCTACTCCCAATGGAAACCCCCAGACCCCATCAAAACCCTACCGTTAGCCATGATTTGTGGGGTGGGCCCCATGACAAGAATGCAATGGATAGTGATGGCTGAACAAATTATCCTCCATCACCGGCGCATTTTAGTGGAAGCAGCATCAGGCAAATGTCTTGAGAAGTGCTATCAGTGTAAGGTTTCGATAGGGTATGGCCCGGAGTGCTTCTTAAATGATGATCTGAACCGTTCACTGTCTGGATTCTATGCTATCTGACCCATAGTAAGAAATTTTTATTTAATGATTGATTGTGTATTAAGATGAATATTTAATGGCTCGTATTCCAATCCAAGATTCAAAGGTTGGGATTACCAACGAAGCGTGATAATAAGATGACATTTTCTACATGGGAGCAATGAGAATATGAACGGTTCAGATCAATCTAAGAATGCACGCGGGGGTGGTAACCAGACCCTGTACCGTCGTAGGGGTCAACCTACCCTATCAAAACTCGGAAATGAGGCCAACATCACATCCGAAATTTTAGGCATTCGGTCCTTCCGGCGCATTTTAGCATGACAGATTGATGAGAAATAATCAAATGCTCTCGTAACGTTAAAAGTTATATTGCCCTTTGTTGTATGGTGGCCAATGGGACCCTTGGACAGTCCAATCTATCAATCCTGACTGTCCATTAGTTCAGAGACATAAAGTAGACATGATGGATCCCAACAAATTGATGGCTAAAACTGTTTTGTGGACCTTTTTTTTATATATAAAAGATCTTGAACGTCCATTTTACATGTCATTGATTGGACGGCTAGAATCCTTTTGATCAGCGATTCTTTTCCTGATAGCAGGGGAAATGTTTATTACTGAACCTAGTGGACGTCTAGATCAATCAGTTCTACTCTCCAGGCCTCCGGACGTCCTATGACTTGGAGTGCCCGGCCACATGAAGTTCTTGTAGTGGGAAGCTATGTGGGGCCCACGGAGATTCCCGTGACAAATCCACTCCGTCTATCAGTTTTTAAAGATCATGATAGAATAGTTTCATAAAAATTACGAAGAGATCTAAAACTTATGTGGGCCACACCACTCGAAACAGGCCCCACGCACATGTAGAGCCCTGAGCGTCCACGCATGATCACACGTGTCAATATGGCAAACGCATGCGAGATCCAAACTTCCCATCGGGTGGGCCACAGTGTTTTTATGTTATGGTTCCAAAAGCAGGCCCATTCACTGCTAAGGTGGACCACGATACACAAAACAAAGGGACGGTGGTACATTTTTTTTTTTCTAGCCATCCTTTCATTTTGTACACTATGGCCCACCTGAGGAACGAAAGAGCCTGATCCTTCCACCATAAGATCTAAACAGTATGTCTCAGCTGATGGAAATTTTGAACATCACACGTGTTCCTGATTGACACGTGTACCAGCATGTTCGGTGGGTTGGATGATGCTTGTGAGAAATCCACCCAGTTCATCTGTTTTCTCAGCTCATGTTAGGACTTGATCCCAAAAGTGAGGCAGATACAGAAGTCAAGTGGGCCACACCACGGAAAATGCCTATAATTGAAACTTGGCCAGGTCTACCATGATGTTTATATGCCATCGAAACCGTTCAAAGGTCATTTATACTGGGATGAAATAAAAACATTAAAAATATTAGCCTGATCGAAAAATTCTGTGGTCCCGTAAATGTTTCAACGGTAAACATTCAATTCCCACTGTTTCCTGTCGTGTGGATCACTTTTGTTTCGGATCTGCCTCATTTTTAGTCTCAGTCCCTGAGATGAGGTGGAAAATCAATGCACGGGCTGGATTTCTCACAAACATCACGGTGGGCCCAACCTAGACAGGCATGGCCTTGTGATGGTTTTTCCGTTGGGGAGCACATATCATGCTTGATCTGATTTTTTGTTTAGAAGGATGTGAAAAATCCGTCAATGGCTAGAGCTGTACACAGATGAACCAGTAGAGTTTGGCACATCTCAACTCAGCTCAACCACTAGCTGCTAACCTTATCTCGAACTTGGCTCGGCTTAGTCCTTGAGCTTGATTGGCCAGCTCGGCTCGGATGAACCAGTAGCCCAGGCCAGTCTAAGCTGAATTTGAGCCAAGGGCCAAGATTGAGCCAGTATGACATTTTCTCAAACACATGCTTAGAGTGCACCTGCAATTTCTTACTATATGTTATTTAAAAAATAAAAAATAAAAAACAATAGCTTGCAGGAATTTCATCAAACACTCGTGTGTTTCATATTCATGCCTTCCTTACCATCAATTAACACTTCTTTGAATCATTTCATCAAATACTTGGTGAGCAACATCAATATTAAAATAATCAAGTCACCGAACTAGATCGATTAGAGTTGGATTCGAGTGGACTCGAGCCACGTGTAACATCCTCAATTTTCGCTGTTTTGGATTTCTAAAAAATCCATCAAATTTTTATTTTTTATTTTATTTAATTAACCTAAATATTACTTAATGACCATTAACACTCAATGTTGATGTATACAGGGGTGGTACCAGTAAAGAGTCACACCAGTCTAATTAATCAGTCATAGGAAGCCAATGAATCCGCCTGATCACTTGAACATCAGGTGTAGTGTAACGTCCCGCCCAACCAGAACAGTGTCCTGGGGCGTCCACGTAGGATTTGCCACATGACCGTTTGTTTAAGCCACTCGTAGTGAGGTATTACAAATAAATTAGACCAAGATTAGCCCAATTGAATAGGTCAGACGGATCCTGATAGAACCTGGTGCGGGCCTCCAAGCCAGATGGCCGTTTACACTTAGCGACAGCCCGTGCGGGCTATACCGTGACATGGGAAGGTCAGAAATTATAAAAATTCAAGGAATCATAGATCTCACTGGGCTTGGGGACCATCGCGGACCACGGACCCAGTGGACACCCAGAAGTGGAATTTGATACTTGCCAGATGCGCCCCACTAATGCCAAAATTGGAATCTGGCACGTGTAAATAAAAACTGAAATGTAAGACATTTCAGCTGTTAGATTTCTTCATAATTTACGATGAGGGTTTAATGTATTTTTCTACACCCGTCCACAAAATCTAGGATTCGATCGTGGCACGGTGACCGTTGATCACAAATCAGACCCGTGCGACCAAACCCCATATTTGATCATTCCTAAATTTTGCATGGCCCTTCATCGGGCCATGGAGCACCTATCCTATAAGTTTCATGGCCAGAGGGCCACCAGAACTGTCCCGGTTATCCAAACAAGCTCTAAACCGCTCGTTGGTGGACCACTAGTCTCAAAACTATAGAACAATGTCCGTCTCATTGGGCTTGACGTCCATCGCGGGAATCGGACCTGGGTACGGTACAGAACCGGTCAACTTGAGCTAAAGGACGAGTGTATGAGAAGTGCAAATACCCCAAAGGAAGGAGTTGGAACTTAAGTGAATTGAGTCGTCTACTCTTATGCAAAGTTGAGGATTTCGGACCGTCGGTTTGCGACCAAACTTTACCCGTGGAGTAAGGATATTTCCCTACTTATATCCGTATAGCCGCGCCCCCGATCGACCATCGGTGACCGTTGAACAGACTTCTCATCATATCTGTCGATCGGCGCATCCAAATGGCGGGCCGATCATATCCATACGTAGATCATCATTAGGGCTAACTATCCTACGGTGTATATTGACTTGTATACCTCATAGTGGGCCCTAGAGGCTAGAAAGACCCTCTCATAGGTCTAATATAGTAAGAACCTAGCACATGGGGTCATTTGTACCAAATCTGGCATTATAAAAGGCCTTATTTGGAGCACGCACTCCCTCATACGAATTTGCCCTAAGGAGCAAAGGGAGAGAGGAGAGAAAAATGAGAAGGAAGAGAGGAAGAAGAGAGTGAAGGTGGACCGTAGGCAAGGTGGGATCTAAGGGAGTTCAATCTTGCACCTCCCTACCTCTTCTTCAAGGAAGACCCCTCCATCACAACCACACATTCGCTCCGTTGATCATCTAGGTAAAAGCCTTCATCCCTTTTCTTGAAAACCTTGAGTAGAGGAAGGATTTGCTTGAAACTCTAACATGCAAATGGTTGCTTTAGGGATTCCGGCCGTCCGACCCCAAAAGCCCTCATTCCTAAGTCGTTTTCCAAGCCTCCAACGATCCATAGGTGAGGACTATTACTCTTAGGTGACCTAGCACCGATTTTAATACGAGATTAATGATTTTGATTGCTTGGATGTTATTTTTGAAAGCCTAGGAAATCCTACGAATTATATGTTGGTTGAAATGGTATGGATTTATATGTTTGACTCTCTCTCTCTCTCATGATGTCGTTTATGTTTCTCACATGATTTGATGTATGGATGATCATATGCTCATGCCGTGTTGATTTTTATACGTTGTTGCTTCATATTTCGTATGATTTCATTACTCTTGTGTATATGATTTCTCAACATGGAGGAAGTGTTAACTTCCTCAATAACCCACACCACACACATACACTTTATTTATAATATTAATGATTTGCTTGTAGGGAAATTTGAATTTGTATGTTGAGCAACATGAGAACATGGTGTTGAATATGTTTGATGTTACATTGGTAGTTGGTATGCTATGAGTCACTATTCCTACCCTTGGGTTGGTTAGGAACATGAGGAGAGCGAAGGTGGTTCCGTTGGTAAGACCACCTTGAGGTTAAACCCATGAGTTTGGACGAGTATGAGTGGGCGGCAGTAGTCAGGTTACATGGGTCGCTTGTACCCGATGTCGTTCCGCCACATACTTGCCTGGGCTCGTGTAGTTTAGTCAACTGGCTGACCCACCTAGTTGTTAACCTTGTTTGCTCACATATGTATGAAAACTGGAACACCCCACCATCGTTGTAGCCCATCGATACTGGATGGAATATTGATCCACAGTCTCGTGAGTCGGGCATGGTGGAATGGGATACTATGTCCCAGCTATCGGCCTACACTGGGGTGACACGCCTCCCCGTAGTGACCTCGAGTGACCCCACATTCAGCACCTCCCATGTGCTTGAAGTCGGGGATGGGGGAAACCCGACAGGGTCAAGGATCGCGGGGTCTCGGCCTCACACATTGGGGGGTCTTGGCCTCGCAACTAGTTCAGGGCATTTGACACGTGGGGTGTATCAGATTCCCAAATCTGCTGGATGAATGAACTTAACTAAGAACCCGGTTAACATCATCATTGCATAACATTAGCTAGGTTGACGACTCGGCAGTCGAGGTCGCACTGAGGGAGTGTTGGCATTGGCGATCGTTAGATGTTGTCGCATGAGGGAGCGTTGTGGTGAGGGCATACATCATATCATCCTGCATGCATGCACATTAACAAGACTAGATAGATGTTTATGATTGATTGTTTTTCATTAAATTCTTATTATAATTGATGCTTGTTGCAACTTAAGGTTAATAGCACCCACTGAGTTGATCACTCACTCCCACTCTGAGATGGTGTTTTAAAACACCAACCAGACCCGTTCATAGATGCATGTGATGCAGATTTCGTAGAGCCTGGTGATACGAGCCTCGAGGAGGGGGACGAGTTCCCTTACTTCTAGTTGATGAGCGGGACCCCGTCGAATCAGTAGATGGGTCGTTGGATTTCCGAGTAGCGGCTCAGATTTATTCCTTTGGTCATGTTATTCTTTTTGTGAATTTGTTGGGCGTCACCTTGTGCGCCCGTTTGTATTCTTTTGGGCATGTATATATATGTATAATTGATTTTCTTCTATTTCAGTAGACTTGTGTGGTTGTGCTTCATGTTCCAAGAAGTTCCAGAATGCTCATTTAGACTGGATTGATCGCATATTAATGAAAACTGGATTATAAGTGACCCTGGGAACTCGGGAGTCGAGCGTATGCACGACCCCCAATTTTCAGGGTGTTACAAGATGGTATCAAAGCAATAGTTTGGAATCCCTTGGGCCATGAGTCATGAACTCACTAACGCGTCCGCTGACTTGAGAGGATACGTATTTGAAAACGCAACAGGGACTTAGAACGCTAGGAACCATCCCAGACCCTAAACCAACAATTGTAGACGGAGGGTAGGACTTCCAAGGAGTTAGGAATGGGTAGCGAGAAAGGGAATAGTAATGGTAGAGAGGGGGATCCGAGAGTCTTACAATGCCACGGCCCATTCCCGGATAATAAATTGGAAACTTGATGGTAAGACTCGATATGATTGAGTAGGAGATTTAGCTAGTTTAGTCCGTCAAATTCCTAGGGCCCATGGGGTCATCTAAAGTAGGTGGGATTAGGGTGAAATGAATGTTAGAGTAACGATTAATGTAGGTATAAGGTATTGTCCATGGGATGAGCGCATCCCATGTTTCATGATGACCTATTGGAATGTATCCAACTAGAGGTAAAATTCTGGTTTTCCTTCTAGAATTTACTTGGAAAGTCCATCATCATGAGATTTGGAAATCCCACATCACGCCTCTCAACACCAGGCTCATCTAGTAAGCATAGGAAGTTAATCTAGAATCCCATCCCACACTCATTCCAGACATGCCTTTCCCAATCGTGAGTTGGGATTAGTGTTGTAATCTCGTTTCGTGCAGCTTAATGCCACTAGGTGAACTGGCCTAAATCGAAAACCCTCTCCCCAACCTATCCCCTTAAAATCTTCACCTGCCATCACTCTGTCCTTTAGTTTTTCTAGGACATTAATAGGAACGAGCTGGAGACTTAATGATTTGACGGTCAAAGCCATCATCCTACACCAAATGAGCGAATATCGGGCCAAATTTGATAGTTTCGACCCATTTGGAGGTAAAGAGTTAGGGGTGAACGAAAATTCACCGAAAATAGTGAAACTGAAAAAAAATAGGATTTTGGCCCCTAACCAGGAGTAATTTCATGAAATAGATAAGCTCATTATGTAGATCAGATCCTCCTACCCCAAATTCATATATGGCACGTCGCATAACTCATTCTGGTTTACGAGATATGCCCTTCGCAAACTACCCCCGCTGCCTACCCGCGTGGCCCCCGTCGTCTGCCCGCGTGGCCCCCGCCGTCAGTCCAGGGAGCCGCGTGCACCCTGTCGAATCGGCGTGCGCCCCGCCGCCCATCCGTGTGCGCCTCACCGAATCCGCGTGCGCCCCGCCGCCGGTCCGCGTTGCCCCCGCCGAAAATTTCTGCGAATTTAGGTTGACTTCAAAAATTCATATCTCTTTCGTTATAACTCTGATTTAGGTAATTCAAAAGTCATATTGAAGCTTGATGAGTCTAGTTTTATATAAAAATAATAAAAAAAAATAAAATAAAAATTATAATATAGTTAAAATTAAGATGTTTTACCAACTATCCCAAAAATTATTAATTTCAGACAGCTGTTGCTCCTGAAATTTTAATAATTTATTTACAACTCTAAATGAGATGAAATTTTGTGAGATGTATTTAAACTCAATGATAAAATATTATAAAAATTTTAAAAATATTTTAGTTAGTGAAAGTATAAGAAATCTTGCAAAAAATAGAGACATTTTGCAATCATACAAAAAAATATTAGTTTCAGACAAATGTCAATTCTAAGGTCTTAATAAATTTTCTATAACTCAAGATGAAATGAAATTTTATAATATAAGAGTAAACTTACTGATAACTTACTATAAAAATTTAAAAACTAGTTTAGTTACTGTAAATATAAAAAAAATATTACCAGAAATAGAGGTATTTTAGAAACAAATAGAAAATCATTGGTATTGGATGACTGATACTTCTAGAATTTTCATGATTTTTATGAAGCTTGAAATAAAATAAAAATTTGTAGAAAAAAAAATTTTAATTATTAATGAATCATTATAAAATATATATATATATATATAATAATAATAATAATAATAATTTAGTAGCTAAAGTGGCAAGGATTTACTTTCAAATAGCACTTGAATTGAACTAGATGAAGTAAAAATCCATCATCCATAGGATTGGTAATCTCATCTCACACTTTCTAACACAAGGCTCATTTTTCACAGCCTAGAAAGTTAATTTTAATCTCATCTCAACTCCTTCCAAACATGTCATTTCCAATTTTAAAGTGGGATTAGTAATGCAATCCCATTTGATACTACTTAATACCACTGTCCAAACACATTGGGAGAATCCTGGGGGTTCTAAATCCAGGGGGCTCTAATTCCACTGACCAAACAGGCCCTTAAGGGGTGTTTAGCACATGGTATTTGATAAGATTAGGTGGGATGAAATTGCATTTAGTTCCATGAATTGCATTTGATTCCATGCATAAATTTCATGGATTTTGAAATCTATTACACATGTAGGCCCTACATTGAGGCAGGCGTTAAACCATGCCATGCCATCCATATGCACCATTTACATGTGACATTCTGATTATATACGAGTACAAATGAACGACATCCGTTGTGAATTTGGTTTGCTGATTACAAATTTCATGGTCCACCAAACATGATTTAGCTTAATCCGGTGTTTTCCGTGGCAAATTCCTTTTTTTAATCCCAAACATGGGATTGGATGGCTGCAATACCATGGTATTTCTAGACATGCAATCATTGTGAAATAATGATATTAATCCCATCTAATACAATTCAACACCATTCAATTCCACTAACCAAACAGGCCCTTAGGCTTCCAAATCCTACCCCATTTCCTCCCTATTCCACTCACCTCTCTCAAATCCAAGGGCTTCGTGGGACCAATGTCATATATGGATTGTATCCATGCCGTTCATTCAGTTTTTCTGAATTATTTTAGGGTATGAGCCAAACAAATAGACGGCTGAAGTGAACCACACAGTGAGGACTGAACTCCCACCACTAAAAATATTTTTTGAGGTATATGTGGAAAATGACATGTGAAAGAATGCACTCTACATATTCTATAATATGGGGAGGTGTGGATGAGGCCTATTTTGAGATCCTGTAACAGTCTATTCAATAATTTGGTTAGGAGCCGTGAAGCCCGTATAGCGATTCATGTGTATGATCAGATAATTTGAGTTGGGAACATGCTTGATCTTTTCACTTTTACAATGATGGTGAATGTTTGCTTTAAGAATGGGATGATGATAGGCCAGCTGAGTTTGTTACAGGTGTAGAAGATAAGGGGTTTGAGCTAAAATGTGGTTACTTGTAATTCATTGATTGATGGATGGTGTGAGTTGGGTAAGACAAAAGTTGCATTAGACATTTTGCTGTTAATGAGTGAGAAGGGTATTTTGCCGAATGGGGTTAATAATACTTCGTTGATTAAAGCCTACTGTAAAGAAAGTGAGATTTAAAATATATATTTGTATATACATGATATAGCTCGTTGACTCTTTCGCCTAATTTGCTTGCTTGGTTGTACCATTTGAGGTGTACATGTAATAGTCGTGTTTGGTTTAGTACTAGATGGGACCGTGTCAAGATGCGAGGATAGTCAATGTGAGGCTCCGCCATGACCGGCTCCTGGATCCTAGTGTGTCATATCTCAAGTACTTCCCTATGTGCAGACTAGGAAAGCATTCGCACACACCCTCGTTACGAATGAGTCAGCCTACCACCATAGTGTAGTCACGCTATTTTGGAGAGGAGAGTAACATAAGAGAGCCTTCAATGTAAGCGAATTTGTTATACTAGAACAGAAGAATGAAGTTTATTTGGTTAGTTACAAATGAGGACCCGTCTTCCTTATGTAGACCTAAGATCCTTTTAGCTACCTTACGTGGATAGTTAAGATAAGGCTTACGATGTCATCCTGCAGCTGAGAAAACTTTAGAAACTATCTAGATAATCCTACGTAGTCTCTATAATACAATCTTTTACCACTCTAGAATTTTCTATACACGTAGAAATCTCCTAACCTATAAAATGTCTCAAAATGCCTAATTTCATGGAATAACCTCCTTGAAATTTCTGGTATATGTATATCCATAACATCAGTTAATAGATGAAGATTGATGCCTTATAGGTTGCCAATGAACCAAGTGTATTTTTTTTCTTTTTTTCATATTCGAGTTTTAGTATTTTGTTTCTTTTTAAAAATTACTTCTAACTATAATAGAAATCATCTTGTACGATTGAATTAGATTATTTTTGGTATATTTTTCTACTTCAAATAGTTTCTAATACTGTTGAACTTTGACTCTTGAATAGGGTTGAGTTTGATTGTTTAATTCCTTCTAAGTTCATATTCAATGCAGACTTCACTAAAATATTGTAAGCTTTCTTATTTTCTTATGTAATCAAGATTCATACCACATTGAGGAGATAATGTTCTTTCTCTTTTCATTCCCACGGCCTTTCCAGGGTCACCATCCTTCTAAACCCTAGAGAGAACTCTCCCATTCTAGATCTACTTCAAACCTATATCCAAAAACCCATCTCAAACCCCCTTCACAAATCCAACACTAAACCCATTTCATTTTTTCAAAACATTTTCATCAACAATCCATTTCCTTGCCAAGGGAAGTGGCATTCCTAGCAACTGTTGCCTCCTTCTCCATTCTGTGATTCTTTCCCTCATGGGGAAAAAGCACCCTCACCCTCGTCCGACCCAGAAGAATAGATGCTCAACACACGAATAATTAGTAGTTCATTTTGAGTTAGTTAGGACTATTTCCATGTGTTGAAAGATAATTAGAACTTTTGCTTGACTAGGTTATATTTCCCTTACGTTTGGAATATCTATGCTGAAATCTATACTGTAGGATGTAACTGGCCATACTAATGACACTTTGAATCTAATATGTATGTATGGATTGTCTTGAAATTTTCTTGTTGCCTTGTGAATGCCTGTAGGTATGATTGCCCTACTGCGTCCTTGTTAACGATATTAGCACTTCAAACCACCATAATACTTTAAAACTTTCAACTATTCCTTCATTCTTGAAATTTATGAAACTACAGTGCAGTCTACTCCTAACCCACTAGACATGAGATCGAATTGGTGATATACATCTAAGGTTTTATACTATTAGAAACCTTTTTAGGATAACCATTTGACCATAAGCACCGTGGGAGATTTAAATCACTAAGTTAGACAAGAATTAAAATGAGAACTCTCTCGGACCAAGACCCAAAGGACAACCTTATAAATAGGAGATTTAAACATTCTAATAATGGTCGTTTCCTAAATATTTAGATTGATCGAATTATGGAATTACGGAAGTATACACCTGCGAAGCATTCGCGGTTTGACTCAATTCTCAATCCTGGGCGACTACCAATGGACTCACTGCTTTGGGCGAGTAGAAGACCAGGATCCACCAGGACGAAGAAGGGATATGATGAGCCTTCTACCCTGATCAGGTAGAAGATCGACGTATCGAGTTCAAGCCTACTACAACCGTCTCTCCGTATTAGTCTATCATTGAAAACAAATATTTTTACTCTATATAGAGGAAAACCATCGCCATGAATCTAAATCTTTATAAATAAATTTTAGTAAACCATCAGGGTGAAAAAGTTTTAAGGGAGGTAGACTAAACTAAGCCAGCCTAGCATAGATAGTATACACCCTGCCATGCATATAAACTTGAAATCAACAAACCTGGGCAAATGAAATAATGGAGCCTTTACTTATTACCCTTAGGCAATTTCGGGGATGAAATTATTTTTAAGAGGGGTAGATTGTAACATCCTCAATTTTCGCTGTTTTGGATTTCCAAAAAATTCATCAATTTTTTTATTTTATTTTATTTAATTAACCTAAATATTATTTAATGACCATTAGCACTCAATGTTAGTGTATACAGGGGTGGTACCAGTAAAGAGCCACACCAGTCTAATTAATCAGCCGTAGGAAGCCAATGAATCCGCCTGATCACTTGAACATCAGGTGTAGTGTAACGTCCCGCCCAATTAGAACAGTGTCCTGGGGCGTCCACGTGGGATTTGTCATATGACCGTTTGTTTAAGCCACTCGTAGTGAGGTATTACAAATAAATTAGACAAAGATTAGCCCAATTGAATAGGTCAGACGGGTCCTGATAGAACCTGGTGCGGGCCTCCAAGTCAGATGGCTGTTTACACTTAGCGACAGCCCGTGCGGGCTATACCGCGACTTGGAAAGGTCAGAAAATTATAAACATTCAAGGGAGTATAGATCTCACTGGGCTTGGGAACCATCGCGGACCACGGACCCAGTGGACACCCAGAAGTGGAATCTGGCACTTGCCAGATGCACCCCACCAATGCCAAAATTGGAATCTGGCACGTGTAAATAAATACTGAAATGTAAGACATTTCAGACGTTAGATTTTTTCATAATTTATGATGAGGGTCTAATGTATTTTTCTACGCCCGTCCACAAACTCTAGGATCCGATCGTGGCACGGTGATTGTTGATCACAAATCAGACCTGTGCGACCAAACCCCATATCTGATCATTTCTAAATTTTGCATGGCCCTTCATCGGGCCATAGAGCACTTATCCTATAAGTTTCATGGCCAGAGGCCCACCAGAACTGCCCCGGTTATCCAAACAAGCTCTAGACCGCTCGTTGGTGGACCACTAGTCTCAAAACTATAGAACAATGTCCGTCTCATTGGGCTTGACGTCCATCGCGGGAATCGAACCTGGGTACGGTCCAGAACCGGTCAACTTGAGCTGAAGGACGAGTGCATGAGAAGTGCAAATACCCTAAAGGAAGGAGTTAGAACTTAAGTGAATTGAGTCGTCCACTCTTATGCAAAGTTGAGGATTTCTGATCGTCGGTTTGCGACCAAACTTTACCCGTGGAGTAAGGATATTTTCCTGCTCATATCCGTATAGCCGCGGCCCCGATCGACCATCGGTGACCGTTGAACAGACTTCTCATCATATCTGTCGATCGGCGCATCCAAATGGCGGACCGATCATATTCATATGTAGATCATCATTAGGGCTAACTATCCTACGGTGTATATTGACTTGTACACCCCATAGTGGGCCCTAGAGGCTAGAAAGACCCTCTCATAGGTCTAATATAGTAAGAACCTAGCACATGGGGCCATTTGTACCAAATCTGGCATTATAAAAGGCCTTATTTGGGGCACTCACTCCCTCATACGAATTTGCCCTAAGGAGCAAAGGGAGAGAGGAGAGAAAAATGAGAAGGAAGAGAGGAAGAAGAGAGTGAAGGTGGACCGTAGGCAAGGTGGGATCCAAGGGAGTTCAATCTTGCACCTCCCTACCTCTTCTTCAAGGAAGACCCCTCCACCACAACCACACATTCGCTCCGTTGATCATCTAGGTAAAAGCCTTCATCCCTTTTCTTGAAAACCTTGAGTAGAGGAAGAATTTGCTTGAAACTCTAACATGCAAATGGTTGCTTTAGGGATTCCGGCCGTCCGACCCCAAAAGCCCTCATTCCTAAGTCGTTTTCCAAGCCTCCAACGATCCATAGGTGCGGACTATTACTCTTAAGTGACTTAGCACCGATTTTAATACGAGATTAATGATTTTGATTGCTTGGATGTTATTTTTGAAAGCCTAGGAAATCCTAGAAATTGTATGTTGGTTGAAATGGTATGGATTTATATGTTTGACTCTCTCTCTCTCATGATGTCGTTTATGTTTCTCACATGATTTGATGTATGGATGATCATATGCTCATGCCGTGTTGATTTTTATACGTTGTTGCTTCATATTTCGTATGATTTCATTACTCTTGTGTATATGATTTCTCAACATGGAGGAAGTGTTAACTTCCTCAATAACCCACACCACACACATACACTTTATTTATAATATTAATGATTTGCTTGTAGGGAAATTTGAATTTGTATGTTGAGCAACATGAGAACATGATGTTGAATATGTTTGATGTTACATTGGTAGTTGGCATGCCATGAGTCACTATTCCTACCCTTGAGTTGGTTAGGAACATGAGGAGAGCGAATGTGGTTCCCTTGGTAGGACCACCTTGAGGGTAAACCCATGGGTTTGGACCAGTATGAGTGGGCGGCAGTAGTCAGGCTACATGAGTCGCTTGTACCCGATGTCGTTCTGCCACATACTTGCCTGGGCTCGTGCGGTTTAGTCAACTGGCTGACCCACCTAATTGTTAACCTTATTTGCTCACATATGTATGGAAACTGGAACACCCCACCACCGTTGTAGCCCATCGATACTGGATGGAATATTGATCCACAGTCTCGTGAGTCGGGCATGGTGGAATGGGACACTATGTCCGAGCTGTCGGCCTACGCTGGGGTGACACGCCTCCCTGTAGTGACCGCGAGCGACCCCACATTCAGCAACCCCCATGTGCTTAAAGTCGGGGATGGGGGAAACCCGACGGGGTTAAGGATCGCGGGGTCTCGGCCTCACACATTGGGGGGTCTTAGCCTCGCAACTAGTTCAAGGCATTTGACACGTGGGGTGTATCAGATTCCTAAATCTGCTGGATGAATGGACTTAACTAAGAAACCGGTTAACATCATCATTGCATGATATTAGCTAGGTTGGCGACTTGGCAGTCGAGGTCGCACTGAGAGAGTGTTGGCATTGGCGATCGTTAGATGTTGTCGCACGAGGGAGCGTTGTGGTGATGGCATACATTATATCATCCTGCATGCATGCACATTAACAAGACTAGATAGATGTTTATGATTGATTGTTTTTCATTAAATTCTTATTATAATTGATGCTTGTTGCAACTTAAGGTTAATAGCACCTACTGAGTTGATCACTCACTCCCACTCTGGGATGGTGTTTTAAAACACCAACCAGACCCGTTCATAAATGCATGTGATGCAGATTTCGTGGAGCCTGGTGATACGAGCCTCGAGGAGGGGGACGAGTTCCCTTACTTCTAGTTGATGAGCGGGAACCCGTCGAATCAGTAGATGGGTCGTTGGATTGTCGAGTAGTGGCTCAGATTTATTCCTTTGGTCATGTTATTCTTTTTGTGAATTTGTAACGCCCTGAAATTCGGGGGTCGAGATTCCAAGGTCGTTACAGAATTTGTTGGGCGTCACCTTGTGCGCCCGTTTGTATTCTTTTGGGCATGTATATATATGTATAATTGATTTTCTTCTATTTCAGTAGACTTGTGTGGTTTTGCTTCATGTTCCAGGAAGTTCCAGAATGCGCATTTAGACTGGATTGATCGCATATTAATAAAAACTGGATTATAAGTGACCCCGGGAACTCAGAAGTCGAGCGTATGCACGACCCCCGATTTCCAGGGCGTTACACTAGGCCAAGCTCTAATTCGGCTCAAAATTTTATTGAGCTTCAAAAATCAGCTTGACTTGGCTCGAACTCAGTTTCAAAACCGAGTTGAATCAGTCTTTTACGAGTCAAGTTGAGCGAGTTCACCAGCGTTCATCTACGGCTTAGTGGCCCATTGAGATAGTAAAATGGTCCAAATCATGCTTTTGCACCTTCCCAACTACCCACCAGGTGGCACACGTGATGATCTATCCCGACCATCACTGTTAGGCTCCACATTGATGGGCCATGACCACTCAAAAGTTGCATTGGTTGAAAGATCCCACCATTGTCTGATCAATGAACATTTTCCTGTTGAGCTTAGATCATTAACTGTCCATCATTTGTAGGATCTCGATCATGCGGTTAGGATTGTCCCTTTTCTATATTATTCAGGCTGTGGCCCATCTACGGTGGGACCCAGCACTTGGGCGTCTAGATCCATGATCCCATCAGCATGCGTATATGGAAAATGAATCGAAATCATGACGGTTAATAATCACATCCTTACTAAGAAGGTTTGACCACAAACCATCCTTTAAAACTTTCCATTATATACTATGGACCCCAGAGGAGAATCCAAAGAATTGCATCGTAAACCCTGCACATTATACACGCACTCTGCGCATTTTAGTGGGGACACGTTGATTAGAATCGTATTAGCAAATGGGGTTAGTGCAGGTGGTGATTTTCCGCGCATGCTTTTGTGGTGACCCACAAGGAGAATGGGATGGCCCACATCATGGTTTTGGGTATTCAATATTGGGACAGATGAATTATTATGGGCATTAAAAAGAGAGGAATGCCAATCTTACATCCTTATCGAATAACTTGCGCCAGAGATGTGAAACATGACACACGTGTGAGAGATCTGGAGCCAGTCGTCAGGGTGGGCCTCACCTTGGACTTGAACATATCAAGAAAATAAGATGGTTAGACATGGATTTGGAGAAAAGAAAAGATGGATGGTTAAAAGAAATTGATGCATGGTCCACAGGCTTGTTATTTGGGAATTGGGATATGGCCTCATCTAGGGTTGGCTGTTATATAGTTTTATTTATTTCTGAACTAATTTGAGATTATTTGAGTTTTCTTTATTTCTAAACTAATTTGAAATTATTTGATCCTGTATATGTAAAGACATTTTGCAATGATCCAAACCATTTTAGATTGTACAATTTGCTCATGGGAGAGAACAATGGGACCGGTGTACCGGAAGGTGAGACTCTTACCTGTGATTTTCTTGATGATGTTTTCGTGACATCCACTTCTATTACGGGCCCAAACAATAAAGGAAGCCAGTGACACACACACCACTGACCTGGGTGATGTGTTGACATCACCAACTTCCATAGGACCTACATCATGTTTGTGTTGTATCCAAATTGTCCACCATTTTGTGAGATTACTTTAGGTCATGTTCCTAAAAATGAGGCAGATCTGAAGCTCAACTGGACCATACCACATAAAGCATCAGGGACTATGATACCTACTGTTGAAACTTTCCTAAGGCCTACCATGATGTTTATTTGTCATCTAAATTGTTAATAAGGTCACCCGAACAAAGGGAAACCACAAATATCAGCTTGATTCAAAACTTCCGTGGCCCCTAAGAAGTTTTCAATGGTAGGCATTTAATCCCAACTACTTTTCTGTAGTGTGATCCACTTGATCTTTGGATCTGCTTCATTTTTGGGCTCATGCCTTTAAATGATCTTGCCAAATGGATGGACAGTTTGTATATAACACATACATCATCGTTGGTGGGCCCACAAAACTTAGTGATATTAACACACCACTGAGGTCAGTAGTGTGTGGCACACATGCAATCCACTTCAAAAAATAAGATATATCTAAAAATAAACTCGGCTCCACCAAAGGAAACAGTGGGAATGGAAATGCCTACCGTTGAAGTCTTCCTAGGGCCCAAAAAAATGGGGTCTAAAGAGAGAAATGGGGCACGAGATTTTTAGAGGGACAGAAATAAGGGGAGTGATTTTTAAAAAGAGCATAAGGTTTTGGAGAAGTTAGATGTCCAAGCTCAGCATAAGTTAATGGTCTAATCTGTCTAAGATCTACAAGATTTTTGGACGTCTAAACTCTTTGAAATCCAGCCCCTGACTTTATCAATAATACTAACTATAATGACCAGCAAATGGATGATTTTCGGAACATTGTTTAAAGATTAAAATTGATCATTTTTTTAAAAAAAATTTATTTTACGATTGATCGGTCCACTGTTTGGACATTCCTGCAATATTTATTTTTGGACCATCAATTACACAGTCAAAAACATTAAAAAGTGGTATGATCGTAGAAAGTTTTGGAGCACAAAAATGTGCCCATATCAAAGCAGTTGGTAGGGTTGAAAGATGCTTTCAATCTGAACCTTTGCTTGGGCCTGAATGTGTAGTGGTGGGGCCAAAAATCTCATTCCATCTGGACCTTTTCTGTTGAACAAAGGGCGGTCAGCAAGTGGGCATAAAATCACCTTCAATCCACCCACAATTTGGGTAGCATGTTTGGACACAAGGTTGCCCCAAATTTCGGATAACGGTCCACTTCTTTGATTGTGTGTGGGCTCAATCTTAGCTAGTTTTTGGATAATATATAACCTTCAAATCTGTCCAATATCAGGTTCCTGTTTGGATGTATAAAATAAGCAATTTGGGACCTTCAAAAAGATACCCAATCTGGACCTTTAAATGGTCTCGTATGTGGACCTAACCTAGACCCCCTTAGACGTCCATCATGTGGAGTATATTTAACCATTCATCAGCCTTAGTAGTTGATGCAGGGAAGGACGTGAAGTCAAGCACCACCTTTCTCAAGGGGATAACTGTTTTGAATCTACGGAACTTCTCTGACTCCTCACATAGAGACTTATAATCCACAAGGAAAAGAAAATAGAAATAATTTCTAGAAAAATCATAATTTGATTGATGATTTCAATAAACGAGTTTACACCCCATTAAATAGGGATACCAACGCAAGGAAGGACATGAGGTAGAGCACCGTCTTCCCTAGGAGGATAACTATTCCGAATCTATGGAACTTCTCTGGACTCCTCATAGAGACTTCTCGAATCCACGAGGGAAAAAAACAGAAAATAGAAATAAATTCTAATAAATTCGAAATTGATTAATGAATAAATAAAAACGAGTTCACAACCCTTTAAATAGAGGTACCAAGCAATGGGAAAGAAATCGGAATCAAACTACAACTAAAACTCCTAGAATTCGCGACTTACTATAAATAGTAAACTTACTATTTATAGATGGTCGTGATGTCTACTAGTGCGCAAGGTTTTCGGCCAAAAATAGTAAGTGTCCTATTTGGCTTCACCAAACCGTTATCCTAATTTTTCTAAGCTCTTTTCACGTTGGACGCAACTCCTAAAGCCCAACGGATGAAGAGTTATAATCAAACTAAAACATACTATTTATAGTGAAAATGAAATTATAATAGAAAAATGACTGTCGATCTGGTGGTATTTCGCAAATTCAGCTTGGGTAGCCCAACATAATAGGGTTGGTTGGCTAAAGTAGCTCGTTCTACTCCAAAATCATATATTTTACGTCAAATAACTCATTTCAGATTGCAAGATACACCTGATTTAAGGTCTGATGGTCTGGATCACTTCTGTCGTCGACCGGGCCTTTTTTGATCCATCTTGGCCATGTAACTATGTACAACCCAATCTACATCAGATGGTAAGCCTTAGAAGAAGTTTCATGATCAAATTACATCTAAAACTCTTAAAAATAGCGACTTACTATAAATAGTAAACTTACCATTTACATATAGTCATGATGTCTACTAGTGCGCATGGTTTTTGGCTAAAAATAATAAGTGTTCTATTTGGCTTCACCATGATGTTCTCCTAATTATTCTAAGCACTTTTCATGCTGGGCACAACTCCTAAAGCCTAACGGATGAAGAATTATACGCAAACTAAAATTTATAAATAGTAAAAACGAAAATAAAACGGGAATTCAACCATCGATCTAATGGTATTTCACAAATTTTGTTTGCACAACTAGGCATAGCGGGTTGGGTGTCTAAAGTAGCTCGTCCTACTCCAAAATCATATATGGTACGTCGAATAATCAATCCAGATTGCGAGATACGCCCGATTTAAGTCTGACAGTCCAGATCACTTCTGTCATTGATCGGGCCTTTTCTGATCCATCTTGGCCATGAAACCATTTACATCAATGGTGGGTCCAATAAGCTTTCAAAACATTCATCATGTGGGGCCCTCAAACCTGTCCAAAATGGATAGCGTCTGGGTCCACAATCTGCTCAGCGTGTGGGGCCCAGATGTGTCCAATATTGGACAGCATGTGGGGCCTGGGCACGTTGTGGGCTGTTTGATCCATAGAAATTTGTCCTTGTGGACCTCAACTGCACTTCAAAGTCTATCCAATATAGACAAGCCCACTGACGGTTCGAAAAAGCCAAAAAAAAAGAAAAGAAAAAAAGAGGCCAGCATGTGGGTCTAAAACTGAACCTTTATATGTGTACTGGTGGGCCCCCAAACTCTAGAACTGATGTAGAAAGAACAGTCTAAGGAATCATAATTCAAGCCAAGAGGGGGTCACCCATGGCCTAAAACTGTATAATAGAATAGGCCAAAGTGATCTATTTCAAAATTTGCTCAAGTATGACAATTGATTATACGACAATCAATCATTTGCATAGCATTCGAATAAGTGTGATGGGACTCGTGTGTTTAGCGTATGAATGGCTTAATTAATTGCTATTAATTGGTACTCTAGTTATTGACGCAGGGAAGAGCGTGCATGAAAGGATAATGAGAAAGATTACCATCTTTCTCAAGTGATTAAAACCTTGAATACACAATGATATTTTCTTGAATTCACATACAAAAAAAAATGAATTTTATTAATTAATAATTATTTATGTATGTGTCTTAGTTACAACATTAATAAAGCAAAAATAAATTAAAATTTGTAATGATAAAAAATAATAAAATCCTAACTCTAATAAAAGTCCAAATTCTAGTAAAATTCTTATAAAGCCTAATATCTAAAACTAAAATTCCAAATAAATTTTTGTTAGAAGAGTCTTAGCATTATTACAAGTTATTTCTATATAAAAAAAAATAAATAAATAAAAAAATAAAAATCTAAAACTATAAAAATAAGGAAATACTATAAAATTATAATTACTAAAAATAGTAATTTTCTTAAAATTTTACTTTTGAGCTGAAAGCATGTGTTTTTTTGACGAAACGAATAGATATCAGTTCATCCCAAATGACCCGTTACAGTAAAGATTGATAGGTTGTGTACTCCGTAATATTATTCGGATAAAAGGTTATGGCCAATTTACAATTCACCTTCTTTTGGTCCAACTATGCTAGGAATGTATATATGCCACATCTTACATCAATTATTGATTTAGTGTGCTGAAGGTTACAAATCGCTACACCCAAATTGTACAAATCAGATTCAGGTTGGTGATTAGTAGGTACTCAAATTACGTTTGAGCGAGTGGCCAGTATACTCAAATTGAACCATCGTGAGCAATTTGGACCATGTAATTATCAATAACCTCGGGCGACTTTCTTTTATACCATTCCATTTTCACCTCTTTTATTTTGAAACATTGCATGCACACATTTTCCTTAGTTGCATTGATACGTATCTCATGTAAAATTAAGGGAACCTATAAATCAATTCGAACCACTAGAAAATAAGCAGAGCGATCAAGTCCCTAAAGTGTAAAGAGGTGGGACAGCTTAGACCTACTAATTTGGACTTCCATTGATTGAAGTTAGTCAAGTAAGCAATTGAAAAGTGCAATAGACAAGCTATGCAAGTCCGGTGAAGAAGTAATCTGACCAACTAATGTATAAATGAATCCCTTCATTGATTGACGCCGGTTGGGTGATCACATTGGAGAGTACAAGAAACCAGCTAGAAAGCCTGGGTAAGGTAAAAAGTTGAGGTCATCTATAGTAAAGTGACCCTAGTGTTCATTAAAAATCATCTGCACCAATTGCTATGGCTAACCCTTTTGCATTCCAGCATGCATACATGCATTAGTTTTACTAAATTTTTGTACTTTCATAAATTTCTTTAAATTACTTTATTGTGGTTTTATCTCTAAATTTCTTAAAAAGGTAGTAGAGGTTTACTCATTGATATGCATGGACTATAATTAGATTTATTTATTTGAACTTCTCTTGTAATAAATAAATAAATAAATCAATAAAACTTAAGATTTATTATAATAGGTTTAGTGGATTTTGTGTAATGATATTGGAATTTTTATAGTGTTAATTATATGAAATTGATATATGTGATTGAATGATTTCTTAGAATGATGAAAATTGTAACTTAAAATACTTAGTCTCACTTATGATATGGTGTTGGGGTTAAGTATATTTGGGTGTTAGACAAGGGCATGTCATCTATAATGTAATTGAGTGGGAAATAAAATACGGGATAATGGCCCCATCCATTTGTGGGTGGGTCTCATATGAGATTTCCCTGGAAGCCTTCTTTCTGTTTCATGTTTGGGGTTTGAAGTTGAATTTTTTAAATTTAAAATAAAAAAATATAATTGGTAAGAGAGAGGAATTAGATAAGATGAGATAAACTCGAACTCATCCGATCACAATTTACAATTCTCAAAATACTTAATGTCATTTAAAATTATGAGACTATGGGCTCACATTTGGAATCCAAATCACATGGTAAATGGAATTAATGCGAATTGTAATTCTCGGTTGTGTTTGAATGCATTGAAATCCAAAAATTGTGTTTGGATGCCTACAATTAGAATGATCCTAAATTACTAAATTTGACGCTTGATATAATAATTGTAATAAGCTCATTGAAATATATGCTTTGATTAAAGAAAAAAAGAAAAGAAAAAATTATGAATTTCTGTTAGACCATAAAAGTGAACCTACTTTTGAAAATCCAACCATTTTTATGCATTTGTATCCTAGTCTCAACCTTCTACTATAAGATTCCAATTCACATGATTTTACTACATTCAATTTCATGTTGATTCCAATTTTCACTGTTTACCATCAACCAAGCAACTCGTTTTACACATATGCATCCATTTACCTCGTATTACAACCATTTGCTTTAAACAAACTACTCATTGGATAAAATGTCCAAAACAGTTACTGGCTTTATATATAGCATAGATTATTATTATTGCTCTTGCTGTTTGGCATTGTCTTTTTCATCATCGTAATTGGTAGCGGTGGCCCACAATGTTTTTATTGATCCGCTGCATACTGGCGAATTTTTTCAGAATTTTTAAAACTGTGTTTTTTTTTTTTTTTTCATATTTTCTAGACTTTTGGAATAAAAATTTAACTGTACTAAAATAAAAAGGTTCGATTGGGGTCCTTTTAGATATTTAAGTATCTCCATGGACTTTTTTAAGTTGGGAGTAGGGAAAGGTTGGATTCATCCTCCTATGTCAGACACCCAAAAAACCAAACATGTAATAGATCCAGACCATTCATTGGGTGGGCACCACGGAAGATGGTATGCAAAACAAATGTCATGTTAGACATTACCAATGAATATAGACCGTTAGTGCCCACATCTAAGCTGTTAATCGGATTTTTAGGATCGTCTCATGAGTGTGACTTTTTGATGTAGATAGGGTCACATACACTTTCATGGCAAAGATGAACAGAGAAGGCCTGATCGGTGGTGGAAATGATCCGGTCTGCTGGACCTTAAATCAGTCGTATCTCTGAATGAGATTTTCAACACATTATTTATAATTTTGGGGGAGGAGAACCCAATTAAGCAACCAACCTGTCTACGCCGGTTGGCCATGCCAAACTTGTGAGATTCCAACGGATGGACAGACAAAAGTCTCATTTAGTTTCATTTTTACCATAAATAGTAAGTTTTAATTGGAGTATAACTTTTAATCCTTTTGAGCCGTAGAAATCGTGCCCAACATGAAAAGGACTTTGAAAAGTTAGGACAATAACGTGGCTGGGCCGAATTGGACACTTATTAGTTTTAGCCACAACCATGAAGTCTGGTACAAATAAAGGTCGTATGTAAATAGTAAATTTATTATTTATAATAAGCAACATTTTTTTAGGGTGTTTGAGTTGGAGTTTAAGTCTAAAATTCTATCCTAGATTTAAGTTCCTTAAAGAGTGGTAATTTCATTTTTTTAATGATTAATCAAATTATTTCAAATTTATTAGGAATTATTCCTGATTTTATCCCTCTTGGATTCAAGAAAGCTATGTGAAAAGTCGAGAGAGCTTTGCAAATTCTAAGTACTTATCCCTTAAGGAAGACAGTGATCGACCTCATTACATTCTCCGTGCGCCACTTTTGAGCTATGGACTGGTTAGATCTCATCTAAATTTGCCCATGCTTTTGGACGTCCAAAATTGGGTTTCATGTTAGAGATGATAATCTGAGAGTTCCAAAAGCCCCATCTACAGTTACTCGATGGGTGGGCCATCCAATCAAAGGCCAGAGCTTGCATTTCTTGGATACCCCAAAATTCACATTGATCAGATAACTCTACTAACCAACCCAAGGGTTGCTGATAGATCATCCAAATATTGAAATAATGGGCCCCACCATAGCCAGAGCATACCCTGCAAATCTCCCAGTTTGAGATACTATAGTTTTTTAATGTTTGGCGTTTTCTGTAGTTGATGTGTACTGGCATTGCTCTCTCTCTCTCTCTCTCTCTCTCTCTCCTGTGCATTATTATAGTGCGTTTGGCAACAATTTCAAGTCAGAAAATATTCTAGACAGATTGACTCTCTGCATTATTATCTTTTAAGAAAGAATGGCTTTGGAAGAATAGCTTTTGGATGCAAATACTCTTAAAAAATATGTTCTACATTTCCTCCTTCCAAATTGATTAAAATAAAATGTCTAATTATCAATCTCCATCTTGAATTTCATGGAACATTTCATTAGTTGCTCATTCTAATCAAGTGTTCCTAACCATTGATTAATGGTCAACAAAACGAACGGTACTCGATTTAACGGACAATATGAATCATGGATCTTGATCGTCCATCATATAGGCCCAGCGACCGCTTCTACTTCCTCCTGCCTCTGAACAATTGCTTTGATTTGATAATCATATTTATTTAACGATGGCCCACCAAAATGGACGTTCCAAATCATTTATGATTTCTTTGATGTGGATGGTCAACAAGGTATATCCAACTTTGACTCTGAATGCCTCTAAAGATGAATTTTTGGTCTGATTATGTTAGCCATTGATCAGTGGCCAACAAAGTATACGATCCAAACCATTTATACGAAAAAGGGTCTGATAGTAGATTATGTTGTCGGCCCCTCCTATAGTTAGTTCCTCATGCCCCCTCTCAAGAATCACTTCAGTATGATCATTTCTAGCCATCTGATCAGTGGCCAAGAAAATTAACAGCCCAGATCATTTATGTAAAAATTTAACTCTAGGGACTTAGGTTGGCCATTACCTTTGTTTTACGTTGATGTGATGATCCTAGGCATCAGATCCTTGGCCGACAAAATGGACGGTTCATGATTTATAGAAATATCTAATTATAGATTTGGACTGTCCATATGTGGGCCCCCCACGTTTAATCCTCCTTTCTGGACGCGGATTAGATACTGACAGGTTGAGTAGCGAGACTCGCTACTGAAGTGACGTCACCAAGTTCTGTGGACCCCACTACGATATATGTGTTGTATCCACAACGTCCATCCTTTTGGAGATATCATTTTAAGGCGTGAGCCAAAGAATGAGGCAGATCCAAAGCTTTAGTGGACCTCACCGCAGAAAACAGTGGAAAGATTAATGCCCACCGTTGAAACCTTCATAAGCCCACCATGATGTTTTTTTGAAATCCAACCTGTTAAAAGTTAACAAAGACATTAAATAAGGGAAAACACAAACATCAGCTTGATCGAAAACTTTTGTGGTCTTTAGAAGTTTTTAACGGTGGCGTCACTCTCCCCACTGTTTTCTGTGGTGGGGTCCACTGGAGCTTTGGACGTGACTCATTCTTTGGATCTCACCTTAAAATGATCTCTCCAGATGGATGGACGGCATGGATACAAAACATACATCATGGTGGGGCCTACAGAACCTGGTGACGTCACTTCAGTAGCAGTCCCGCTACTCAACCTGTCAGTAGCCAATTTCTCCTGAGAAATAATTCAAGGCAAGTTTTGAAATCCAGTAAGAATTCGAATAACTACTCGATGGAGAATCAATTCAATTCTCTGCAGGAGAAAAAGTGAAAAGAATTGATTCTTGGGGCTGTGTAGAAACTCAATACTTAGGTTGACAACAGCAAAGGATTGAGAGAGAGAGAGAGAGAGAGAGAGAGAGAGAGAGAGAGAGAGGAATTTTAAAAAAGAACAAAAGATAACATATAGAATACAGCACAGAGCCTAGAACAAGAGAGAATATAATATGAAAGTGATGGTAACCGCAAGAAAATGAAATAGACCCGCCAACAACTTCAAGCAAATGAATGGACAGACCAAACCAATACAACCACGCAAATTTTTTAAAAATATATATATAGAAAGAAATAAGATAGAACAATAATCCAAGAAACCTGAATCATGGCATCATCTGTTACAGGACCCAAAGGCCATGGCCCCACCCAAAGTGACTAGATAAGCATTTGATAGACTTTACTGGGCCACACCTACTTGTACCTTGATAAGACAACATTTTCTTTTCTAGATAACAAGACAAGATGACCCATCATTTTTCTTTAGGGGGCACTATCTACACCTATTCAAATTGATAGATACACCCATCCTTCCTTTTTTTGGTCATAAAACATTTCAAAGTTGCATGATTGTGTAACCAAAACCAAAAAGGATGGTGAAATAGTCCATCAAAGTGGGTGCTGATGACAGTTCCCTTCTCTGATTAATCTCTGAGGAATTACTTGGTACTCTGGCAGAGAATGACAAAGGCATGTGTATGTCAAACCAAACCATCCAAATCATCCGTCTCACTGTAGATGGACCATCACCTGAAAGTCGCATTGAATGGTTGATCGTAAATGTCCGGATTTCCACCAAACAGATGGTTAAAATGAGTCAATGGTCTGTATTCAACGAACAAAGCCCATCAATCGATGTTTAGGTCCGTCCAATCAAATCCAGATTAAGGGTCTCTGCACCATCTGCAATGGGACCCATGATTTGGTCGACATGGTTTTGATCAATGGACATGAATGCCACATGCTACATTGATCACTTGTACACAGAAGTGATACTCTGCTAGTGCATGGAATGACTCTACTATATATATGAATCTTATAAGTGGAAGCTGCCAACTCAAGCATTATTTGAACTGACTTTGTGAACAAAGTATCCAAAACCAAAATTCAAAAAAAAAAAAAAGAAAAACATTTCTTTCCAATCTTCTTATCTTGGAATTCCTGTACCCCAAAAGCAGGATCAATGGCAACCAGATGTTCTTCCGCTCGAATGGCAATTTCAGGTGGTAATTTCAACAAGAAGCCTGGCACCAGAGTTTTCATGCTCCATAACAGCCACTTTCCCCCCAGTGAAACATCTACTGCCTTGATCAGGTCCTTCAATCTCAACAAGGTCTGTCTTTCTTTCTATTGCAAACCCAGCACCATTAAGAGTATGCTAAAAACGATGAGAGTGTGTTTAGATGTACCGCCAAATCATATTTGGCAGGTCTTTGAAGCCAACATTATAATCTGCGCGTTTCTGGTGACACCCATCGCCGAAAATGGAACTCATGTTAAGTGGGCTTCCATTTTTTTTTCTTTTTCTTTTTCATTTCTTTCCTGCTGTAAATTAGAATGGGGAGGTGAGAACTATCTAAATTGCAATTTGGTGCAAGCCCATTGTATTGGAACTCAGAACTGGGAACTTCCATATTCAGCCTAAGTTTACAGACATTGCATGATCTCCATCAGTTTCTTTCTTTCTTTTTTCTTGAAATTGAATATGACAGGTTTTTGAGGATCAATCAAGGGGAATCGTCTGTTACAGAGATGATAGAGGGGAGGTGATCTGTGAAGGATATGATGAGGGCCCACGTTTCCGCCGACCGGCCTTGCAAAAGGTTTACCATCGAAGGTAAATTCTGAATCAAGTATGATACAATCAATTGAAGAGGTCGCCTTATTTTACTTTATCTTATACCTTTCAGCTTGCCTCAGCATTTCCAAATTCTTGATTTCCTTCAAGCAACCCGGCTTCTTGAAGATATTGTTGAGAAGGGTGCTGCAGCTCGAGAGGACTAAGATCTGAGGTTCCTGAAGAGCAGTTTCAATGAATGCATGTATATCCAAGTAATACTCATGTATGAACAAGTAAAATCAAGAGAACAGACCAAGGTGTCTTTCTTCAATAATCAATAACAGACTATTAATCTCAAATGGAGATTGTTTCCATGTAAATGATAATATGATTTGGATGACATTTAATGTTCGGATTCAAGATTTTTTATTTTTTATTTGCTAGCTACCCCTTTCCAATTAGCGAAGAAGAAGAAGAAGAAGAAGAAGAAGAAGAAGAAGATACAATGCATCGGTTCAAGCCAGCCACCTTGTATTGGTTTTGAACCTTATCTAAACCTGAATTAGCTTCCCTGTAAGAAGGTTCCCAGAACATGATCTGCTCAGGCGAGAAGAGCGAGGTGTACCCAGTTTTTGGAGGAGCTGAGCAACAGAACAAGCTTACAGGGTTTCAAAATTATTTTGAGTTACCCCTTCGATGTAAACCATTGTGTGAATGAGTTGACTTGGTAAATTTTTGAGAACCTGATAGAAACTATTTCTCTCTAAGAAGTGGAAATAATGCCCATGACATCACAAAGAAATGGTCCAGAAGCAGCGTGCATTACCATTGCAGCTGACAACCAGTCAAACAGTCTAGGAAGTCGCCCTCAACAACCAGTTGAAGACTCTTTGTTTGTATAGTCTGAGAAGTTGCCCTCAAGTACCAATCAGTGTTTGAAATATCAGTATCGCATTACTTATTACATCCTTGGGATATAGCTACGTATTGGTTATCGAATGGGATATATCGTTTGTATCTAGTGATTTATCGCACTTTTTGGGAAACATTGTGAAAATGGTTGAATTTTTCAACGAAACATCAGGGATTGTTAAAAAAAGACCTTAATACACACTTTTAAATCATAACATCTCAAAAAAGAAGTGCATATAATAAGTTTCCTTTGTATAGGGTTGTAAGCTATGCGCTGTCTAACTGAACTAATGCAACTATATTCAAATTGATGCATAACATTTCGAGCGTAAGTGATGATAATTTATTAAGCACTCCTAAATACTTCGAAATTAGTCTCAATTGACGGCTGGTCGAAGGAAAATTTCGAAAAAAATAATATTTTAATATTTTTAAAATAAATTTTAATTAAAAAATAATTTTTAGTTACCAAAAATTGACAAGGCCTTAACAAATCAGTAGATCAGCCCCTACACATGCTTGATTTCATGTTTGGAGTGCAACATTACAAGAAATTTGGAAGAAATAGGGGAAATTTTGAATTTTCCCAAAATTTCCTCAAAACATACCACCTACACTCAAATTTCAAAATTAGAGTGTATGTGATGATGATTTCATCAAATACTCCTAAATACTTCGAAATTAGTCTCAATTGAATTTTGAAAAAAACATGGAGAACATAAAGAACCAATGAATATCAAAATCAAAGCTCCAACTCCATGATTTTTTATGCAAAACATGAAGAACCAATGGATTTATAACCATTTAACTTTGATTTAACATAATTTCAACAAACAAAAAAGGATTGAAAATTGAAAATGCTCATCCGATCAAACATGTGGGATTATCGGCATTACATGTGTATATTGTATCGCAAGGGTGGGATACAAGATATATCGTGGGATATATCAGCCTATATCATCTGTATTTAAAACATTGGTACCTATTGAAGACTCTTTGTTTGCCATTTTCTCGATTTTATATAATAAATATCTAATCATCACAAGATAAACACGAAATGCCCACACAGACGAACAGGATCCTAAGCAGGTACTTGGGAACCAACCAAAATGACCCTAAGTAATTTTCAGGTATCAGCAGAATCCCTTAATTTTTCCTGGATGGAAAATTCCTTCTTTTCAATCACAACAAGGCCAAACGATCATGCAGTTGTAAAACCTGGAATATGCTACTGGATGTTTTGCATTTTTCTTTTTGTCTTCCTTTGGTTAGAGAAGGAAAAAACTGTGGGTCTCCCCAAGATCCATCGGCCAATTTTTTCTCTTGTGGCATGCAGGAATGCACACGAAGGCGGTTCAAAAAGTTTGGCGACTTGCAATTCTAGCCTGCCTTTGGTTCCTTTGGAGGGAGAGGAACAATAGATGTTTCGGGAATTGTTCGGGTCAAGTAGAGGGAGTCATTCAAGTAGTGAAAAGGTACGTAATTGTATGGGTAGTGGCCTCGAAGGCTATAGTCCGTTTCTCGGAAAGCTGGGCGGGTCCTATAAGGGCTTCTAGGTTGTTGTATTTTGTTTTTTCTTTTGTTGTTTTGTCTGGCTTTGGCCTTTTTTTAAAAAAAAATTTATTTTATTTTTTATCATCATTAAAAAAAAAAACAAGGACAACTATAGAACAAAAAACATTCTTGCTCCAAATATGTAATATGGCAAATGTTAATCTCATCACAAAGCACTAGGTCACATACTGACAAGTTTGCGGCAAAAATAATGGGATGATACACACACACACACACACACAAAGATGCATACTATGGGAAATTATCTAGTGCAAACGGTTTGCTGGAGGCCCCAACAACATGTGTTGAGGAAATCCCTTCCAACAATCAGATATGCCCTCCTGCATTTGGCCACAATGGGGAGCAAATGGTTTGTTGTGGGCCCCACCAACATCTGTTGATGAAATCCACTCTGACAATCAAACACACCATCCCTCATTTGGCGACATGTGGTGCAAACGGTTTATTGTAGGCCGCACCAACATGTATTAATGAAATCCACTCCGACAATCAGACGCCCTCCCTCATTTGGCCATGAACCACCAACCCCTCAGTTTTAGCCATGATCCAGTAACACGTGTTGATGAAACCACTTCAACAATCAGACACACTTCCCTCTTTTGGCCATGAGCCCGCTAATCCAACCCAACCCAATCCATCCGTCTGTCCATGCACTCATGCTTACATAGATATGCAGAAAGTAGCATACATGCATGAAGAGAGAAAAGAGATTGTTTCCCAGAAATAGGCTATGCATTGCTTTAAAATTTCATTAAATACATGAACAAATTTTGTACAGATATTTCATTCAGAGGTCATCTAATATCGTACCTCTGATGAAAATTTCATGGCTAGGACATCCTTGTTCTACATCTTTAACAAATAATTCACAGTCTAAAACAAGAAGAATATAAATGAGGCTGAAACCAAAACAATTTTTTTTTTTTTTTTTTTTGGAAACAGTGGAAAACGAGATGATTGATCCCAACTTACCCACCAACATATACAGGCATGGAGGACAACATTATTCTTGAGAGAGGCCCTGGGAATTTTCTTCAGTGAGGTCAGATACTACACTGTCGGGGATGATGGTAGGAGGCAACCAATTATCTGGGACCATAAGAAAATATGCGGACATTGCTTTCCTGAACCTCTTCTTGTATTGCATGGGTGAAATCACAGTTGGAGATGCGTTTTTTGGGCCGCCCAAGATGCCTGAAGCCTTCACCCATGTCTCCAAGTGCTTGTCCCACGTGTACTGCCTCATGAAATCGATTATCCCCAGAACCAGCTCATGCTTCTCCTCATCCACCCCCACCAGTAATGAATAATCCATTACATCAATTGACTGCAGTAGCACCATTATAATTAAAATATTAGCAAAGGAGACAGACAGGCAGAATTCGAATTAAAAAGAAAGCTCCAAATACCCTTAGTCTTCATTGCATGAAAAAAGGAATAGCCATGTAATGATTATGCTGAACGGTAATGATAGAACCTTTTTTACATGGAAAAGACGAGACTTTTCATGAAGACTAGTATTTCTACAATAAGGAGTGCCTCTATGATGCAGGACGCATGCATGTGGCTAAATAATGAGGTGAGATCATTCAGCAAATTAAATTAATTAATCAAAATCACAAAACATGCTAAAATCATCAAACATCTCAAGATTCCCACAAGAAACCATGAATAGTCTAAGCCACAATTAACAAGCTATGCCATGCATGATTATTAAATACTTGAAACTAGAATCTAATGGATGTAAGAACATCCAAATAGCATAGGAACACGTCTATTTCAAAAGGGAAGACCAAATACTACCTAAAGCTTGTTAATTAGGTTGTAGGTAAACCTAGGGTTTAGGGAATTTGGGGAAATGTCGAAATTAGGTTTTAATCAGTTCAATTGGCTAAGGGGTTTTGGAGCTTTAGGTATTAATTAAAAGGAATCAGGGTTTTGGGCCGTAGGATGTTAGGGATTTTAGGTTAATTAGGGAAAATAGGAATTTAGGGTTTTGGAGATTTGGGGAATAGGAAATAGGGCTAGGGTTTAGGGTAGGGAATGAAGGGGTTTTGATGAGATTGCATAGGGGAATCAAAGGGGAAAAGAAGGGGCCGTACGAACCAGCCTTGGGCTTCACATGTGTCGTCATACGGTCACATGTGTGGGGTTTGGGGCTAGGTTTTGGGTTCCCTAGGGTGGTGTTTTGATGAGTAAGGTTAAGGAAAAGAATGGGGAAGGATTCTAGAAGGGTTGAAGAAGGGCTTCACACTAATCTTTGTTCCAAATCTCTTGGAATAGGTCTTCACATCGCATGAAGAGGGAAAACAAAGAGTTTTTTTGAACAAAAATAATCCACCATCAGAGCTCACACTCCATAAGGACACTGGTGCTCTCCTCCTCCTTGCGTACACTAGAACAGGTGGCACATGGATGTCCTCATCATTCTAGCTCAGGAACATTAGAGCATAAAAGAACCACTTAACATCCAAGGTGCGACCATCAAATGGAAAGTTATAGTGGAAGGTACAAATTTAACTACTGATATCAGATGGTTATTGTCTAACCAGTTTGATGGGCTGTGCTTTATAGACATCCGAGTGATGATGACATCATGTAGCTCCTTAATCTCATTCTCCATCACCTCTTGAATCTCGATAATTTGAGATTTAAGTACCTCCATCATATTCATCATATGATCATCAACTTGCTTGATCACCTTAGCATGGACTTATTGGGTTCCCTCCAAGTTCCCCAACCTTTCATCCCCTCCAACCATGGTAAGCTCCAACCTGCCAATACAATTATCTAACGAATCAAAATCCATAATCACCCTTAAGTCATTGGACCAATCCCTCTTCTGGTTTTTGGATGAATAACGCCTCTTCTCAATATTATAGATTGCACTTACCTCCAAAATTGATATGGTACTAGCTAAACCCACTAGGCTTTGATACTAACTTTCACAGACTCACTAACTCCTTAGAATCCTCGCTCGTACAACACTCATATAAACTCAAATGCTACTTGAGTCAACGTAACTCCTAATTACACCACGATCACTGCAACCAAGGACTTAGCAGGAATGTAAAAGAACAAGAAGGGAGAGAATGGGAATGCTTATATTGCACAAAGGAGGAATGCTTACAAGTTTTGAGGAGTTGAGTCCCAAATGACGGGACTCCCCTATATAAAGACCTAAGATCTCTCTAGAGACTTTACATCAAGGCTTAGATTGTTCCATGTGTCATTCATCCAATGGCCAAAATCATTCTAGAAAACTTCTACACTCTTCTACACTTGTATCAGCTACTAATCTCACTACAGACCTCCAAAAACTTCCAGAGATCTCTACACAATTCTATGATAGTATTTTCTCTATATCTACTATATACAAGGCTCTCATATGTATGAGTAAGAAGTGGGTTTGACATGAATCAACCTCCACACTCGTGACAATAGTCTTCAGTGAGGGTAAAGAGAATACTCTCTTCCAAAGTAGTGTGTAATGAGTAATGACTATCATGCCCTTCCTGGGACCTTGGGGTTTATATAGATGTTAAAGGTATATAGATGTTAAAGGTTGATGAAGCTCCACATGATTTCCATCATGCAGAATTGTCGGAAAGAAAGAAAGAGAATCCGGCTCCATTAAGTGGCGCCTGACGTGTTTGAGCATGGCGAGGAGCAAACCTGCATTATCGAGCGGCACAACAGGTGAACCTGCATGGCGACTGCAGCAGTGGCACACAGCAACTAGATCCTGCACTGGTCCTGCTAGTAGTCTATGCTATTAGCCAGTGTTTTGAATAGTGTTCGCAGCGTAGCACCTAGCATAGCTATAACGCTACATAGCACATGCAAGTAGCATAAGTAGTATGTAACATATGCTATGCAGCTATGCAGCTACACTATACACTGTAACGTGAAGCATAGGCTGCAACATTTTTTCGGTTTTAAGCCATAACTTTTAGGAATTGTGCAGTATTAGTTCAACACTGATTTAAATATGGTGGTGACTCATCCTCCTAACATGTGGCATTGAAGTACAGCTAGACCATCCAAACTTCGGGTCCTATTGTGGATGGAGCACATGTCTAGAATTACATCTAAATTCACACATGGCACTAAATAACATGCGTGCCAAGTGTATGACTGAAGAGTTAACAACCATTTAAAATGGTGCAAAACTAACATCGGAATGTAGCTTTTATAAAACAAAAGCTATTTGAAGAGGGCTTTCAAAAGCCCTAGCACTTGACCACATGACACTTCTAGCCTTTAAAAAAAAATGGAGATCAGATTCTCTCAATTTGGACAAGCGTTCAAGATGAAATTAGAAGGGATTGAGCAGACTTATGAGAAGATCATTTGTCTAAATTTTCATATGCATTGAAGCGCACACAAAAAAGGAACAAGATTCCCCCATTTCATGATTGTATGGCTGTGTAGCTCAAGATTAGGATTTTTCTAGTTGATCTAGAGCTACATAGAGGAATGTTTCTTACTCTTAATCTCAATTAGCATTTTACTTTATTTTGATTTATAATGATTCACTTAGGGTATCTTACATTTTTTCATATTTTTTCCCCTTTTTGATAAATCGGTTCCTATTTAGTATTGTAGAATAAGCTACTTTCACAAATATTTGTTACATGGGGCCTACTGTGGTGCGTGTATGGTATGGCATCCAACCCATCCAGTCCATCCTGAGGGCCACCATGCGACAGTAGTGGTTTTTGAGTGGTTGTGCATTGGGTTCTATAATGTGGCCGATGTGATGATTGGAAATGCTGAAGTTCTTTTGTATGGTGATTGTCCATTACTTTCTATCTTGTGCCCTGATATCCAACTCATCTAGTTTGATAGGAATGATCCAAGTGTTTGAAGTAACATTATTGCTACAAGTTTCGCTGGTTGGAGATATGGAAATAATATTGATATCACCAATAATCGGAAATATGGGGAAACATGGGGAAAACGGTGGAATTTTTCAATGAAACTTTAAGAGATACTAAAATACACATATTTGCATATTTAGGAATAAAATTTTGTAAAAGAATGCATACATAATAAGTTTTCTTTTTAACACCATAAAAGCCACATAATAAGTTTCCATTTGATAGGGGCCTAAAAGCATGTGTTGTCATAAGAAATCAGTCCAACCATCCAACTTTGCATCCAAACACCCATCAATATTTCAAAATATCAACAACACACGATATTTTGCCAAGAAATCGTCAACAACTAGAAAGGAAACAAAAGATTGTGGTCTCGATATCGCCCATGTCACGGTAATATTATTGTCAAGAATTTGAACAGTACATATAAACATGCACCCATGAATGAATTTGAAATGGAAATTTTGTTAATGAACAGATTTTTGGAAATATTGAAACATTGGCTATATTATTGAAATATCACCGTTACAATGGAGATACAAGCAGCACCAGGAATTTATACAGTTGAAAATGTTGGTGACACATTGGCGATACTTAACTATACATCGCCAGTACCCGGAATTTCTAATACTACCAGTGTTATTGGTATCAATACTAGTGTTATCAATATCACTGAACTAGAGATACAGATACTATTGGTGATATTTCAATAATATCAGGGATACTCCAAATAGTGTCCAACTAATGTAGTTTTCTTAGAAACTTGTTGATGTCATTGGTTTTATTTTGAATGTAATTTGGGTTAGCTTTTGATAACTTGTTTTTTAACATGCTTTTACTTGAAAATTGAAGCATAGTTTTTTTTATTATTTATTTATTTATTATTATTATTATTATTATTTTTTTTGGCCTTCTTCATTTTTGCTATTTTTATATTTATGTTTAATATCTACCATGTTTTCTCCTATTATTTTACTTAAAAAAAACAGAAATATTGTGTAGCATACGCTACACACTATAGAAGGGTGAACGTTATGCTATATGTTATGTACTATTTAAAACAATGTTGATCACACTAGTGAACTACTAAGGGCTGCACCACTAGTGCAATAACCTGCTCAGTCTGGATATGGGTACATGCTACATGTCAAAGATACAACAACAGTATTCAAAGGGAAAATAGTCCACCAAAAAAGTATTTTAGGCCCCCCACATCTATAGTGAATCACGTCAGATTCACAGTTCAGATCATTGAGCTGTGTGTGTGTGTGTGTGTGTGTGTGTGTGTGAGAGAGAGAGAGAGAGAGAGAGAGAGAGAGAGAGAGAGAGAGAGAGAGAGAGAGATGCCATTTCTAATGCATATGTTTTATAGTGAAATCATCTAACAGGCCGGGCCCATAAGCTTTGTAATAAAGTTTGAGTTTGGCCCAAATAATAGACAGGCTTATTTTCAGGCCCAAACTCAGCCCTTCGGCTTAATTTAGCAACCTAAGCCCAGCCCAATTGGGCCAAACCCAAAGGCCCTACTGGTTAGCGCAACCCTTGACGATCCTATTCCAACATAACTTGGGAATGCAGCTTTGTGTTAAGGGCATTTTGGATATGAGGAAATCCAAAGGTTTCCATTGATGTGACCTCTTATGTTGTTTGGATAGCAAAAGAAAATAGGAGATTCTACTGAGCAATCATAAGCCTTTTTCCATAGTTTGGATTCCCAAGCACAAGATACAAAGTAACCATTGTGAGAGGAATATGAGATTTTCACTTGCTATCCAAACAACAGGCCTACAAGTCGAAACCATGTTTGCATAGAGCCTTTGTAAATAACCATTACATATTGATTGAAATTTCCAATCCCACAATAAAGATTTCTTGAATCCAAACATGCTCTAAACGCAAAAAGCTATCAGCACAGTCAAAGGTCCATCCATAGATACTCTCATCATTGTATGAAGCATCAAGGTGCAATATGCTTACCGCAAGAAAAGAAGTATCATTCCAAACAGCTCTTTCCAACAACCGCTTTGCCTTATTCCCCACAAAAATTGGAGAAGTTGGCATCGCTTCAATCAAGTTCTGATCTAGAAGAACTTTATTGGCCCCACTTGAATCCGGATTATACCGTGATCGTGAAGATCCCTTGAGGTCGTAAAGCCTTGATACGTTCCGTCTGAACAAAAGATTCTCCATAACCAAAACATCCATCTTTGACTCCTTGCCTCCTTTCAGCTGCTTTGATGTAACCTTTCCCACCACATCAACAAGAGAGTATAAGTTCCAAAAAACAACAATAAAGATCAGAAAGGCAACGCATAACCATCCAAGTAGAGAGTCCTAAAGCCTCGGTGGAATTTTTCCCCCCTAAAATTTTGGCCAAGTTTGCTTAAGGTGTTTGATCTTTTTTCAACTCTATTTGATCAAAGAGGTTCTTACATTTATTTTAGTCCTACCACAGATGCCCCCTCAGTGGATCATGATTATTTATTAAATTATATATATATATAAATGTTAGTTTTATTACGTTATACTTTGCACTAAATACTTCCCTTCAAGCTCCATCTTCATCTGAAAGTCACCTGCCTTCTCTTTGGCATCCAAGAGATGAAAATATCATTCCATATTTTAGATGTTTCCTCTTCTCAACCACCCAAGACGTCTGTTTCCTCTTCTCAACCACCCAAGATGTCTTTTCTCCACGCATTTATCATACCTTTTAACAATTTTAATTTCTGAAAGAGAACAAAACCTACTCCCCCTCAAATCGACAGTGAAGACCACCATTCCTTCACCTTTTCCGAGAATCTATCAATCTCTAACCAAGCGAGTTTGAACCTGAAAGGCCGAGGGCCCCAATCCTATTCAACAATCTCTAACAAAATCAGGCAATGGTTAGATATTGGCCACGACAGACCTCTCTAGTGCACAAGTGGTAACTTCTCTACCCATTTAGGAGAAAGTACGTAGCGATCTAACCTTGATTTAATAACCTTTACCTGCCCATTTGACCATGTAAACATTACTTCTCCCATTGGTAAATTGATCAACTCATTTTTAATAATCCACTCTGAAAAACTGCTCATGCTTCTTGTTATCCTCCCTCCATTTGATTTTTCATGTGAGAATCTAGACACATTGAAGTCCTCTCCCACGTACCATGGTAAAGGCGACCTTCTGTGACATACATCCAGCTCTGACCAAAATTGTGACCTCATACATGGTCTGTTTGGTTCATACACTGCCAAAAATACATGTCAGAATCCTGATAAAATTTCTTTAAACACCAATGATAAAGAGAATTGACCCTTCCAACCAGAATACCTCCCGATGACCCAATTGCATCTAAAGCCTCCCATTCTAAAGATTTTCCCCACCACACCAATTTGACCATACCTTCATCTAAGTCTTGCCATTTAGTTTCTTGAAACACTACAAATTGAATCTTTTGCACATTTCTTTGATCTGAGATCTCTTCTGTGCACACCCCAGTCCCCTCACATTCCAACTCTATTTGCATTGATCACCTATTGATCCCAATTGCCCCTGTTGTGCATCAGTCATAGTCTCGCACCCATCACTGACTCTCCCAACTTCCAGCCACAATAACTTTTCATTGGTACCTCCTCCCTATACATTCGTATCGTGACATATAATATGCCTGCCATTTTCCTTTACAAATTCAAACAGTGCCACGTAATCCTCTGGCCTGTCGCCAAAAGTCACTCCGACTAATCACGCCATTTCCATTGTCACTGTCTTGTTTCAATTCATCCCCTGAGCCATCGAGAGTCTGCCGATCTGCAACTGTCCATAAGCTGACCTATTTACCTCAGACGCAGGAACTGAGGCCCCAAATTCCTTCAACGCATTGTTCCTCTAATCTCTGATTACCAATGGGACTGCATCCTGCAGCTCCGATCTATGAAAATCACCTTCTGCAAGTATGCCATCCTGACCTGCGTGCAAAGCATTGCCCCAGCCCCAAACTCCTCTTCCTCCCTGGCTTCTGGAAAAACCACCATCTGAGAATCTTCGAGCCGTTTCTGAAAGTCTGCCACGTCCGGATGCAAACGTCAATCCTGCCTCACTTCTGGTTCTTTTTCTATTTGGGTGCTATTATCTGAAGGATATAAACTACCTTCGGTGTCAAAACCCTTTGAAACAGTATCTTCGCATGTGCCCCTTTTGAAGTTCAGCACCACAAGTGTGCAGGGGTTATTAGCGTTCGCATGCGTCACTTTCTCCATACGTGCTGGAGAAGTTAAATACTGCTCATTCAAAAAACCCTTTTTCGGGATATCAGACCATTTCAAATAGCAGTTGTTCCTTTTAAGGGAGTGAGTAAATTATTCAAAAACCCAAAAGGCTCAATCGAGTGATCAAGGAACTCTCCTTGAACTTGCAGAAAAAAAAAAAAATAATAATAAAGAAAAAATAAAAAGAAAAAGAAAGAGGAGACCATGACTCTAAAATTCAAAAGAAGAAAAAAAAAATACTAACTCTTTTAAACTCAAGAAACTCAATCAAGTATAAGATTGAGTTTTTGACTTGACACAGACTATGTACTTGTAGACTCCTAGTCACTTCTTCAAGATTTTGAACCTTGGTTTGAAATCATGTCTTACTTCCAAACTCTCATGGCTATACATTGTTAATCCTCGACCACCAAAAATCACAGTTATCCTCACAACTTGCCTGAATGCCCTAAGAAACAGTATTCAACATTTTTTTAGCCACGAAAAAACCAACAAGATTAAAAGGGTTTCAAACAATTCATACCTGATAAATTCCCAGAATCTTTGCCAAGCATGTAGGACTTCTTGTACCAATCGACTCAGAGAGATATTTAAAATACTCCGGAGCAAACTTGATAAATGATTCTAGCTCCGTTTTTGTGACCTGTTTGATGATAAACCTATCATCCAAGGTTTTTGCAAAAAAGACGTTGCTCTTCCCACCCTGTGCCCCCCATTTCTTACAGCGACTAAGGGACCTTACAAAATCAAGCTCACATGGGCAGCAAGTTCTCCTCAAAGCATCGAAATGCTTTGCATAGTAACAAGTAACAGAATATTTCATTTTCCCCAACTCATCAGCAAAAGAAACTCTGACAGGCATTCCGTTGGTATGGAAAAGTGGGTCTGAAACCAGAGAGCTCCTGCTCCCTGATATTAACAATAAGCTATCCTCTATGGACCCAAGAGACCGAAAAGATTCAGAGGAAGTCTCATCAAATGACTGAAAAGAGTGACAACTCCCTGGATCATAAAGCGGCAAAGAAATTGAAGAATCTCCACTATCTTTTAGCCTCGCCCGCTCGTCGGATATCTGAATATGATAGTCGAATGAAGCCAGTGCATATGAAATAATACTAGTTGGTTCATCATCATAAACTGGCACTACAGTCCCATTCACTCCCACTGGAAACCGCAGCCTCACTCCACATTGCTGGTCCAACTCCCGTAGTGAAAACAAATACACGGGATTATACTCAACATGGGAATTGAATCTGGGAGCACTGCCCCCCGAATTCTTGCTGATCCAGCTTGTGATGTCATCCACAGGGTCGGCTCGCTTGACAGGCATGGACATGCGAGATTGAGCCAACTTCACTTCCCCCCTGTCATCTCCGTCGCAAGAATGTTCTCCCAGTTCAGACATAGCCACCACAGCTTCAGCTGAATCAATCATGGGTAAATTGGGAACTGCAGAGCCATTTTCCCGCGGCGTTGTACTCCCAGCATGATTTTCACCAGTCCATGCTGCATCTAACTTATCTGACAAATCAGCCATAATTGGAAACTGCCCCTCGGATAGAGTTCTACGAAAAACATCACCTGACTCTGTGAGTTGATTCCTGTTACTTAAGCTAGTAGAATGGCACCCAAGCATTCCCTGTCCATGATTATGATCCTGCTCACTGAGTCTTCTGCAATTATCAGTTAGATGGGTCCTGTTGGAACTAGGATCCGGGAGAAGAAACTCACTACTGGTCAAACTCCTATTTGGCTTGCAAGCCAAATTCATCTCCACGGGCTTCTCGATAGAACCGGGCTTCTCTTGTTTTCCAATGGAGCTGCTCGTTTCCTCATGAAGGCCACTGTCCATACCAGCAGTAAGGATCAAGCAATGGTCCCCCGCGGATGATTGGAGTAGCAGCTGTCTCCGCAATCGATTGATTTCAAGAATATCAAGGATTGGCTGCCCCATTGTCACCTCCTTATTCAGTGTTTTCTCGAGAGACTCCTGAAAAACATGTGAAAATGCCAGTTGTAAAAGAGGGGAATAAGAAGCGAAACTTTGTAAAACGGGGGGCGAGATATCAATGTTGTGTCACCTCAAATGCTGCCTTAGCCTTTTGCAGCATTACTTCCACTTCTGAAATGGCATGTCTTGATTCCGAGACTTTCACGTCACTGTTAAGAAACCCAGTGCCTGATCTTTTCTCTGCAATTTGGCGCAGAGCATTAGATAACTCGGCAAACAGAAGTTCTGCCTTGTTGGCCACCTGTTACGTGGGAGGTTAAAGAATTAGCTCCACTACGTGATGGAAACTTCGCACATTCACAAACTCTAGTGAGAATTGCATTTTCGATTATCAAACCTCATTTGCTGCTTTCTGTATCCACTCCTGACGCTGGAAGTCAAACTCGAGTTTGGATGGTGGCAGGTAAACAGAGTAAATTTCAATAGATGCATACCGAAAACAAGCAACCATTTTGCCAAACCTGCTCATGCAAATATAGCAACATACCCATTGAAAAAAATAATAACAAAAGAGAAGAAAGATGAAAGTGAAGATGATGAGGAAATATGCAAGGTTCAAAGGAGGATTTGATCCAAACGTACGTAGATACATATGCGTGTGTAATGGCCATAACAACCATTACGTAACAGTAACACTGGTAACTGTAACATGTTACAGGGCCATAACGGTCCGCACACGCGCGCGCGCACACACACACACACACACACACGCACACACGCACACACAGGCCCCACCGTGATGTGTGATGGACATCCATGCCGTGCATTTGGTATATCCCCTCTAGGCCATTGGACGTGCTAAAACTCAGCTGTATCTGGAACTTAGGTGGGCCACACCATCCAAAACCATGGGAAATCATGCCTAAAACATCTAAAAGCATTTGGTGGGGCCCAACTGAATTTTGGAATGGCCTAAAATTTGGTGTAACCCCTCATCCAAGTGAAACACACACAATGAATAGGCTAGATGTCTAAACCACATCTCACTAGGCCCTATATATAATCGGGGTGGTTTCTATGGGCAGTCATCCACTGTCAACTTTTGTTTGTGGTGTAGCCCACCCAAGTCATGGATTGGCCACATTTTTAGGCCCATGGCTCACTATAGAAAGGTGCATCTGATTAATGGGATGGATGTCTGTCACATATCATGGTGGGGCCCATAGAGCTCTACCTCATGGGAAGCCTCCCATGAGGTTGACCTCATAGAACCTTTTTCCCTATACCTCAGGTCCAACCAGCATGGAAACTCACTATAACTAATCTGTTAGATGCCAGGGAGAAAAGGAAAAGGGGTCCCCGGCTTGGGTGGACCCCACTGTGGTGTTTATGTGAAATCCACCCTGACCACCATGTGTGTCACCCCATGTTAGGCCTGGGATATAAAAATCAGCCTCATCTGTGATTGAGGTGGGCCACACAATTAGAAATAGTGTACATGGTAAAGCTTACTCTTCAAATTATTTCCCTTGTTGTGGCACACTTGAATCACTAATGAGCCTGATTGGTGGGCACCAAGGCTATGTTTTAGTGTGAAATCCAATGGCTGGGTTGGATTCAATATAATAATCATGGTGGGCCCTATAAAAATCAAGGGTGGACGTCTCTCTCCCAACCGTTTCCATTGTTGTGGTCCACTTGAATCACGAGTCGGCCTAATTTTTTTAGATTTGGGCCTAAAATGGGATTACACATCTAATGGTTGGCATGGATATCACATACACACCATGGTGGACCCCTTCAAAAATCAAGATTTAGGCATACGTCTCCTGTCTGATATTTATTCCCTAAAAAGGAGTCTTTAGTCTATCGTGGTGGACCACAAGCTGTAGTGCATCAATATGATAACTTCCAAAGTATTGAGTGCATGTGAAATCCAGCCCTTCCAACAAGTTGGCCCCACCATGAGGATCAGTAGTGCAATGTTTAGTCCTATCTACACATCAATGGGGCCACGCCATATTAAACAACATTCATACATTGGTAAATAATGAAACACCAGTGTGGTCCACTCAATGAGTGGATGTTATCGAGTTTTTCAAAAGGTGATGACCATGATGGGGTCCACCTTTGTAACGTCCTAGATTTTCGCCATTTTGATTTTTTTTAAAAAAATCTAATTTATATATATATATATATATATATATATATAACTAGCCTACGTCGTCACTTACTGACCCTCGATGCTCGAGGTGAGCCTATATATAGGTAATGCCAATAAAGAACTACATGAATCCAATTAATCAACCATAGGAAGCCAATGAATCCCCCCCTATCACTTGAACCTTCAGTCTAGCCTCACGAATTGTTCATCTAGGGATCAAATCTAGCCAACCTATCGCTGACCAATCGAGATGATCACAACTAAATTAAAGATTTACCCAAAACTGAGACAATTAAGGGTCGGATCTTAATTAACAAACCAAAGTGACCCAATTATCCATTTAGCCTAAGAACCGATGGTTTAGAGTGATTATGACCGAATCGCCATTTTTATTAATTGCGAATAGGCCACACTATGGACTTAGCTAATCCAGACCTTAACCATTGTGCACAAAAAAATCTCCCTACCCAATTCATTCCAGAAATGCCCCGATTATCTAAACAAGCTTTAGGCCGCTCGGTAGTGGGCCACTAGTTCTGAAACTATAGAATAATGTCCGTCTCACTGGGCTTAACGTCCTTCGCAAGTGGCAAATCAAGATAATACCCAGAAATGCACAACTTGGGCCAGAGGCCGAGTACTTGAAATGCCCAAATACCCAAGGCCGAAACTTGAAACTTAAGTGAAATTAACTTCCCACTATTGCGCAAAGTTGTGGCTTTCCAACCGTTAGATCGCCACCGAACTCGGGGTATGAGTTAAGGATATTTCTCTGCTCATATCCGTATAACTGGGGCCCTAATCAAACATCAGTGACCGTCGATCGCAAATAAAGCTCCCGTGGTCAATCAAGACATTCAATTGTCACTAAATTCAGACCAATCACTCATCCAGCGATGGGGTACTTGCCCCATGGCACAGATGGGTCAGGGGGCCCCTAGAATAGCCATATGGGCCAAAATTCAGCCCAGTAGGGGCATGCATGCTAGAAGAAGAGCCCCTAGGGCCATTTGGACATAAAATCTGGGCTATATAAGGCCCAAAAATTCACTCCCTCACCCCCATACGAATTTCCAGCTGCAAGGGAGAGAGGGAGTGAGGAGATGTGGAAGGAGCACCTTGAGGGAGCTGATTTGGGAAAAATCCCCCTTGCCGCTGCCCACAACAGACCCTGCAACCGTGCCCCACCATAAAGAGCGACCCACCGACAATAGAAAAGTAAATCCTCTAGCTCTCTTCAAATTTCAGCCTTGTAGGCCATTTGCATGCGCCCTTACAAGCTAATCCCATCGGTGCAGGGCTTCGATACACCCATTCACGGACCCGAATCCTAGTGGCGGCACTAGAAACCCAACAGACTACTCCTAGGTGCGGACCATTATCTCTAGGTTGTCAATTATCAAACCTATGTCACAAATAATGATTGTGTAATGAAAATTGTGAATTGCATGCTAACTAGTAATTAATCCTCAGGCCTATTATCCTCCATGAAGTGAAATTTTCGTTTATGGTTACCGATTATTGATTGCATGCTAGAATAGACCGGATACACTGAAATTCCATGCCTATATGTTCCATATTTTTCTCTAATACATGCGCCTAATTAACTGATTGTGGTAAATTGTGCGATGATTGAATACTGCACTTGCATGCCCATTTGTTTGCCCATATTAGCTAGAATATCCTGAAATACTGTTTAGTTGGTTGCCTATTCCTGAATAAAATTGATTGTAGTATGCTGTAAATTATTAATCTATTAGTAATTGGGTTGGCCAGCAAACCGGAAAAATTCACAAGGGTAGCCCTACTAGATCGGCTGCCCTGCGCCAATCCGACCGATTTAGACCAAAGATAGACAACCGACAGTATTTGGACTACACGAGATACTGTACCCAGTGCCGGTTACGCCGTAGTTCGCCTAAGTCAGCTTAGCCAACCATGTATGTTCACTATGTATGGTCACGTCAACCTGAATCTGAAGCACCCCATACCTTTGAGAGACCTACTATTAACCATTAGTGATATGATCCCCAAGTCTCGGGAGTCGGGCATGGTGGTATGGGACACTGTGTCCGTGCTGTCAGCCTACGCTGGGGTGATGAGCCTCCCCTTAGTGACCAGCGAGCACAGGAGGTGATAGGTCTTTGTTCAAATGACCATCGTTAAATTACCCGGCCGATGGTTCCGTGCCAGAGTACCGTTCGAACGACCTGGGCATGAACGGAATCAGGTGACGAGCCCTTCTCTGTGGTGATTTGGTTATGTGACAAGCCCACACCTTGGAACTGAATGATCATACTCAGTGTTTAGGTGACAACCCATACCGAGTTGATCCTCATACATTTGGATATCATGTCTTACCTTTGGAATTATTGATTTGTGAAATAGATGAATGATACCTAAATTTGGATCATAGATCGCAGGCTTAGAGCCACTACGGCCGCCTTAGGCCAAGTGATCTGGATAAGGCCATTGATTAAATGGAGGTGTTTCAGCTTCCCCAATCTTGCTGGATGAACGGAGTTAATTAAATACTCGGCTAATATGAATATTCATAGCATTGCATTAGCATAGGTTGGCGACTTGGCAGTCGAGGTCGCATTGAGGGAGTGTTGGTCATATACGAACGTATAAATGGTGTTGCTTGAGAGAGTGTTGGATGGTGAGGGCATGCATCATATCATAATACCATGCATGTGCATTAACAAAAGTATCTAGGAATCACGTACTTAGTTGCTTCTCATTATTCACGCATGTGGAATTGATAACTTGTGTAACTTAATGTTAATGGAACCACTGAATTGATCACTCACTCCTACTCTGGGATGGTATTTTAAAACACCAACCAGACCCCATCTTAGATGCAGGTACCACAGAGCTTGACGCGCTGGATGAGGCAACCATCGCATAGTGTATTTTAATTCCAGGAATTGTTCAAATGCCAGGTAAAATGAACTATAGAACCCCGCTTCTGCAAAGCATAAGTGGCACCCGGGATATCGAGAGTCAAGTATTTGCTCGGCCCCCGAAATCCGGGGCATTACAACCTAGTGCCTCCACACACACACACAAATGCTCTCTCGAGAACCAATTCTCATGGGAAATTTGTGAGAACTTTTGACATGTGATGTGGCCACAAAATCTGGATGGCCCAATAAATCAGTCACCTCATGAAACCCCCATGGCTAACTTTTTGGCCTGATCCAAAAATCTGGTGGGCCATAGCAAAGTGAGAGGCAAATCACGGGCATGGGAGGGGGGTCTCATGAGAACCAATTCCTAGGAGAGAATTTGTGTGTGTGTGTGTGTGTGTGTGTGTGTGAAGATCTCAAGTCCAATCGGTTTGACCACAAGTTATGGTCCACCCAGCAGGTAACTTCTAACTTATTAAGTGTATGGGACATCCACCTTGTTCAATAAATTGGCCCCACCATGAGGAACATATCATACAAAAATCAGTCCTATCCGCTCATCAAGTGGACCACACTTGTATTTTGCTATTTATCAATGTCTATACAATGTTTGCTATACTGTGGCTCACTTAAGCGGATGGTGCTGACTTTTGCACTAGGTGATCCTCACAGTGAGACTAACCTATTAGGAGGATTGGATGTCACAATCACTTAACAGGTTGGGAGTTATCCACTGGGTAGACTGGAAACTGTTATCTAATCGGTTGGATTTGAGACCTCTCTCCACACACACACACACACAGAGAGAGAGAGAGAGAGAGAGAGAGAGAGAGTACCCATAGAAGCGAAGACAGTCTCTGTGTAGTGAATGACCACAGCTAGCAACCCTGCTGGCAGCAGCATGATTTGAAAAGCTGAGCTCCAGAAATTTACCAAAGGACAAACCCCATGCAGCATCAGACATCACTATTCTCCGAGTTGCTGGCGGAAACCCATGAGTTCGAGGACACTGCAGGCACCTGTGCCACATCCAGATCTTGCCATCACGTTCTCCAGGTAAGAAAATCTCCGGGAGCTTTTTAACAGATATCGTTAGGCTGCCTTGCCGATGAGTGTAACAATGTACATGTGCTTCTGTAGGCATCTCACATGAATGACACTGGAAAGTCTGCCATGAATGACTAGTTTGTCAGTCTTGAAGTGCTTGGTTGTTATTGAAAGAAAGAGGAATCACACAATCCTCAAGCAAAACTATATGAGGATAAATGCATTGCATTATTGAGTCATCAGTTTACAAGCGGGATCATACTCAACAACCAAGATTGTTGATCAGATGGGTCCCACCGTGGATGGATCATGCCTCAAAAGCTCCTCCAAGGTCCTAACTCAACCATTAGTCCACAAATAGACAGTTAATAAAAGATATACAGAGTAGGTCCAAATTCAACTTGAAATAGGCCAAAGATTGGGACAGCTAGGATCTACCAATCTGGGAGGTTTAGTCTTATGGTCCATCCAAGGTGGGCCCATCGAGTTCAGACCAATGGTTTGGATCGCAGAACCACAGGCCCCTATGTACAAGCTAAAAATTGACAATCTATGAATATTCTCAGTCAAAGATCATATATTTTTTTGGGGGAAGAAAACGCATGAAAATGCCTAATAGATTACCAGATCAAATAACTGGTCGCGTAAAAACCGCCCCAAAGGCATGTCAAAGCTGCCGTAGTATTTGATGCGGAAGAGATGTGCACGCTCGCATACAGTCCCTTTCCACACACACCGTGTGGATAGAGAAACCAGAATGCTCTGATGGTCGGAGGGTGATGGAGGAAACTCTTCCTTGACTGAGGCTTGGTCCTCATAACGGTTATTATCTTGATGGAGTGAGCTCAGATCCAACAAACCTAATTGGCTTCCGACCATCTTTCTTTCATCAATATCAGTATCATTAGCAGCCCCAATTCCCTCCGAGCTGTCCTGAACCATAGAACCATTAGTGGAGAAATTACAATATCCAGAAATGGCCTGACTGTTGGTTGCAAAATCTTTCACCTCGTAAGGCTCTCCAAAATGCACTTCATTCTTATATTCAAATGCATAAAATTGGGAATATTCATGGTACGGTCTCGAGATTGATTGTCCTGAAAGAAACAAGGGAGACAAAGGACCCGGGCTTAGAGGTTCTGCGAGATGAACATGGTTACCATTCTCGGTCATCTGAGAGTTTGAACCTTTAGATGCACTCGGCATTACATTCACCTCCACTTTGTTTATGGACTGGTTGGCTGATGGTAATGACAGATCTGATGTAAGGACTCCGTCAGGTCTTTCGACATCCCCATTGGGTTGCATTTTGCCAGCAGTAGGAAGTGGAAAACCAGGTACAGTGGAAATGGATCTATCGACACTGGATGGTTTATCTGGCAATGCAACTGTTATCGGGGATTTCAACGGAAGTTCTGGAAGAGTAGCACCTTCATCTGCGAGAAAAGAAGTTTCTAGAGCCAAGTGATAGGCTGCAAAGACTCCATATTGGATAACATGTTTCACTTTCTTCAGCTCATCACCATTGGCACCCTTGAGCAACACCTGAAAAAGATGCATGAAATGCTGCATGAGACCCTTGTTTAGATGTTATCTCTGGTTTCACAGGAAAATAAATTCATGAAAGAAGGTGATATAAGACAGTTGCTCAAACTGCTGTATTTAACATGTGAACAGATTCACAACGGTGGTCTATTTTAATACCAGAGCTTTGTTAGCAGGTTCACCCCTACAGGCCCGCCCAAGCTGCTCACCACTTCTGCCCCAACATGTAACAATCTAGTTCGCTCCTAGAACAACCCACAAAATACCAACTGACAACAATCTCACCATTGACAAGAGGTCCTCACCATTCATGGGCAGATAAGTTGGAAACATCTTCTTTGGACCATCACTTATGAGCTAACTTTTTTGTGGACAGTTACATCTCCAATTAGTGAACTTTTTTTTTCCCTTTGCCATGTGATTCATTGACAAAGGAACCTTATCAATGAACGATCAAGATCACCATGTGGCAGGCAGAAGAGGGGAGCAGCTTGAGCCTCTAGGCCCTAGGGGCTCACCTAAAAGAGAAGAAGGAGAAGAAGAAGAAGAAGAAGAAGACTAGAAGGTACCTATTTACTCAAGTACTGGTAAAGGTATATGGATATGGACACAAGTGTTGGACTCACTTTAGGCTCAAATTTCATATTACAGGGGTGTGGTTATATATCAGAAAGTATGAAATTTCAAAATAGTTTTTGACCAGCAACTACCTTCCTACAGTTGCGTGAAGTGTCAAGCCAAGCGATAACAAACTCAGGTACAGGAGTGGGGAGGCATTTGTTTCAAAATGTCAAGAGTAAAAGGCTAGGATGTGGGAGCGTGAGTTTGAAGCATGATCCGAAGCCGGAGCAGCACCTAGTTAGAACTTGGATGCTTGCCTCTGGGACATGCATGCAATAGTTGGGCTGGGGTTCAATTATGGGGGGAGCATGCCAGCATGTGAGTGGTTTCAATGTGAGCCTCTGCCCCGACTTGTTCCAAGAGCCCAGGTAAAAGAGGAAGGTTGATGTTTGGTGCGCAGCCGATCATTAACTTTCTACCATTTAATACCCAAGCCCAAAATGCTGGGAGAAAGGCTAGGTGCCATTTGGTAAACTGAAAAATAAGCTCTGAAAATTAATTTTGGTGCTGAATTGTAATTTTGAAATTATCTTAGGGATATTTTACACAAAAGTGAAAAGAAATTTTAATACACTACCACTTTCAGCATCCAGCCTTCAGCATTAAGTGAAAGGAGGGGAGCTGAAAAAAGCACCCATATTTTCAGTGAAAATTAATTTAAGCACTTAATAAGTTGGATTTTCCAAACGATCTGAATCCATGAAAATCACTGAAAATATTAAATTTCAGTGGTAAGTACTGAAAATAAGTTTGATCAAACAGCCCCCAAGTTGATGATCATGACACTGACGACTAAATTCCAAAATAGGATGTACAAAAGAATCAGGAAATGATTTAGGACTTACAGTACAACCCAATGGCTTGGGGCAGCCCTCAAAAAACATCAATGTTTTTAACAATTTTTTACCACCCTGACCAGCACTGCCATGCTCTTCGAAAAACTTCTCCACATGAAGCGTTTCACAGTTCCCCAGCTTCTGCGATGACAGATGATCAATAGAAGGGACGATCTGTGCACCAGTGCAGCGGGCTATACGCTCCAATAGAGGACGCTTAATATTCAGAACAAGTGATATGTCCTTCGCAAGCAGATATTCTTGGGCATGACGAGAAACTGATTTTTCTACCAGAAGGACATCAGGCTGATGAGCATCTATCTTCGCAACTGCCATCTTTAGATGATCCATTTCCTAAAGAGGATGCAGGAGTAAGAACAAGAGAGTTACATAGGCATTGGCTAAGGGACAAACCAATAACAGATGATCAACCCACCTGCTGCAGTAGAGTATCAAAGCTTGATAGGAGGTTTGTAACTCGCTGGTATTCAAGAGCTCCTCCGAGAATTAGGAAACGGGGACCTTTCATTTTTGATTTCATGCGCCTGTGTGCTACATTCTTCTTACAAACAACTCCTTTCACCACCTTGCTGGAAAATAAGTTCAAAGCTATATCAGCAGCAGGCATATTTACAAATGCATCAAGAATGAAACTCGTGAAATTTCGGTTTTAACATTTGGACATTTGAGATAATGGTCCACAGCTTTTATGTCTAGTGATGTAAAGATATTTTGCAGAGTCTCAGCTCAATATTGTCATCTTTCAAAAATCTATCCAGATTTTTACATGTGCAAGAAGATTGAAATTTCTCTCCTACAAGGTATATAGCCCAAAAGGACATGGATGTGCAAAGAAAAGACTTGATGGACTATGATCTAACTGAAGGTCTGGCCCTTGATAGAGTGGAATGGCAGAAAAGGATTCATGTAGAAACAAACCTGATGATGATGATCGTAATGATGATGATTTAGGAAGTACTTTCCCAAATCAACGTGGGGGAATATTTCCGTTGGGTGATTCCATTTTCAGCTTACAGAGGATTTGCAGTGTAGACAACTAAACCCGAACAGGCAGGGTATCAGTTTTCTACTTTTCCACCCTGAAGTAATATTTCCATTCATCTCAAGTACTAGTAGAAACAAACAAAATATTAATTTGGAAAAGCATTCCACCCTCCCTGTCTTCCAAGGTATGGTTAGAACTCTGCATGTTGTGCCTTACAACACATCAGCAAAGCCTAAGGACTGAACTCTGGAAACAAAACTGTTAGACAATAAGGGCTCGTTTGGACACACTTCCTCAAAAGGGGGTTTCTGAAAAGGGTGGGTTTCAGCCTGCTTTTTCGGTCAACTCAGCAAAAACCAATCGGATTGGTTTTTGCCAAGTCGGTGTTTCAGCGCCTATCTTGTCAAGTGGGAGGTAAGACAGGCTTTGCAAAGTGCATCCAAATGCACAACAACGATCACCTACTGGATCGAAAAGGTGTTTTGGCCCCAAAAAAGTCCCTTGGAGGGTGCATCCAACAGGCCCTAAATCTAGGTGTCTAACCTCTCACTGCGATGCCCACAGGCTATGCACTTAACCTTCACATATCCACCAGGATCCATTCCTCCTCCCTTGCTCATGTCTGGCTTAAGGAGAGTTGCTGCCCCCCATGACAAAGATGTAATTATATCCAACCAACTCTCTTCGTCATCTTCTTCACACCCCAGAAGATTCTCAACCTGCAAAAGTTGAGCTACCAATGCCCTGAAATGTCCACCAACAACATCCTTCAAGGCCTTTGTCTGCTCTTCACCTGATCGATCTCTGCTTCGGTACTCGCCACTGCCAAAGCTGCTCGAGGAACGTAGATTTTTCCACTCTCCCATAGAATACTCATCGTCATCATCGTCGCATAGAACAGCTTCTCTCTCATCCTCTTCATCTTCTGGCTCGGGAGGGAGCCAAAGCAGTCCATTATTCTCAAAATCCACAGGCTCGGCATCTGTACTCTCTGCACCATATATAGATGATGCAGCATCACACTCCTCACTATTATCGTGTCCTTCTTCTTCTTCCTCAAGCTTCTCAACTGGCATTGAAGCTTGTGAATCCGTACTCTCAAGTCTTGGAGAACTCGAATCATTAACAGTAATGTTTCCTTCATCAGAATGAACTGTGTGTGATATATATGCATGGTCAATATTATCAAACTCAACCGGGCCATAGTAGTTTTCGGACTGTTGAAATCCCCTTGTTTCCGCATCCAAATGATACACACTGTATTCATCATCCTCATCATCACTCCTACAGAACAAGCACCAAACAATTGGTAGAAATTAACAACTCCACTAAAACATAAATATTTGAAGCTATGCAATGATGGCAAGAGCAAGTGAGTCAGTATCAGACAAACATGAAGCATGAGAAAAAGAAACCTGAGAAGCCCAAAACAATGATATATATATATATATATATATATATATATATATATATATATTTTTCTATATATATATATATATATATATATATATATATATATGTACACTTTTTTTTTAGAAGCAAGATCTATTAAAACAACCCAAAAGCTGAAGCTAAACAAAAAGCAAGCCGCAACAAGAAAAAATACAACACCCAGGAAAATCAGGGTGCCCACTTCCAAATATATATTTTAGCCTTCCTAAGAATATCCAAATGGGAGCCACTACGATTCCGAAAGCAGCGGGTATTCTACTCTCCCCAAAGGGTCCAAAGACCACCAATCAAGGCTAGCTGCCACCTCGACCTACCTCTTTTCCCACGCCATTATGCCAAGCAAGAAAAAGACCCTCAATAGATCTTGACATTGCCTAGGGGACTTCCAAAAGAATCAAGGATACCATCCCACACTCTCCTAACAAAGGGACAATGAATGAAAAGGTGGTCCACCAATTCCATCTCTTTCATGCACTAGACAGATATTATGAATCGTCATAGCACTCTTGTGCAGGTTATCAATGTTGAATATCCTATTCCTTCCTACAAGCCAAGTGAATGCTACTACCTTGGGAGGAGCTCTATAATACCAAATTGGACCTATATTGCAACATCTCTGACCGGCCTATAACTCGGAGAACAAGTCATAGAAAGAGTGTATGGAGAATCTTACCGACCTATCTTTCAACCAAACCAACGAATCCTTCACACCTGGTGAAGGGCAGATTCCTTGAAGACGGTAGAGGAGCCGGACCAAGTTATCCACCTCAATGTCTTTGAGGTTGCGCCTACGAGGGGCCCAAACACCATTTGCACCCAGACTAGAGAAGCAATGGGCGATCAAGATATTCGTGGAAGGAGAAAGACTAGCGAGTCTAGAAACTCCGATATAAGTGGGGCCTCCCCAATCTAGACATCGTCCCATAACCAGATCCGCTCCCCATCCTCAGCAGAGAAACCAACCGCCTCCAAGACTTCGCTCACAAAATGAAAGAGCACCTTCCAAAGGATGGACACTCTATAGAGGTAGGAGTCCCTAATCCATCACCCCTTGCTAATGACACCAAAATTGCCAGTGCCGGCGATGATAGTCCTCCAAAGGTTGTTCTCTTCCATTCTAGATTGCATAATTGACATCCTCCAACCGTCTAATACCCACACCTCCTTCCTCATAAGGTCTACATACTTTCCCACATTCCAAAAGTGGAATTTACCTTTAGCAATAGCGCCTTGCCAAATGAATTCCCTCAACCTTTCCAACCTTGCCAAGATTGGCTTCGGGCACTTGAACAAAGCGTGAAATATAGGAAAAGGTTCGAGAAAGTGGCCTTAATGAGCATGATTTTACCACCTAAGGATAGATGTTTTCTCTTTCATGACAATAGCTTCCTCTCCATCCTTTCATCAACCTTGTTCCACTAGTGCTTGATGTAGGACAACTAACCACTTGCTCTAAAAGCTCGAGCTGATAAAGCATGGATAATCAATCCCTGTATCTCATGGCCCGGGCCCCACTTCATATGGGTCAAGCTCTCAACCGAACCCTCCTCGTGAACCCCACTTCACATGGGTCTCGCCTCACACAAGCCACCCGCCTCACACGGGCTGCCCACCCCAAGTATGCCCCTGCATTCCACAAGCCACTGCACTCGAGCTTGGTGTGAAAATGCCCCTGCATTAATCACTCCCAGTGAAGAGTCTCGAACATGAGACCTCCCACTCTGATACCAATTTGATGTAGGACAACTAACCACTTGCTCTAAAAGCTTGAACTGATAGAGCATGGCGAATCGATCCCTTTATCTCATAGCCCAGGCCCCACTTCACATGGGTTAGGCCCTCAGTTGAACCCTCCTCGTGGGCTCCACTTCATATGGGCCCACTTCACGTGAGCCTCGCCTCACACGAGCCACCGGCTTCACACAGGCCGCCTACCTCAAGTGTGCCCTTGCATCCAACAGGCCACCTCACTCGAGCCCAGTGTGAAAATGCCCCTGCATTAGTGCTTTGCGGATTTACCTACACAAAGAGGGAGGCTAAGGTATGTAGAAGGGAAAGATCTGACCCAACATTCGAAGACTTCGGCTAGCGTAACAATTTCCTCCACAAATGTATGAATCCCTAAGGATCTCACTCTTGGAGATGTTGACTTTCAATCCTTATATCACCTCAAAACGCACGCTGCTCCTCATGTTATCCACCATGGACCTGTTTGCCTCGCAAAAAATAATGGTGTCATCAGTGAATTGGAGATAAGAGATATGAAGATCAATGTTCTCCACCTTAAAACCTCCAAAGAGACCCACAGAATGGCCTTTATTCAACATTCTACTAAGAGCCTCTAAGACGACCGCAAACTGACCTACACGGGGTTTGGGCGAACGGTAAGCATCGTGGGTATGCTCCCTCAGGCGCGAGTTTCATTCCCCTCCCTGGGATTACCTAATGCACGTGGTTTGTTAGTGATTGTGTGCATCCGCAGGGAATAGTCTCGCCTCAAAATGGGGCAGGGACACCTTAACGTCATTAAAACCAAAAAAAAAAAAAAGACCACAAACAGGAAAGGAGAGAGGAGATCCCCTTCCAGGAGGCCCCTCGGGGCCTTGAAGAAACCAAAAGGAGAGCCATTAATCATGACAAAATTTAGTTGACCGAACGTAAGTTTGAATCTACTATCACCGATGAGTTCCGTAGCCCAACCAGCCCAACATATAATTGAAAATTTTCCAGTCTAGATGATTGTAGGCCTTCTCCAAGTCCAACTTGCAAATAATACCTTCACTACATGTCTGATGACACAAGTCAATGCACTCATATGAAACCAACACACTATACAGAATCTGTTTGCTGGAAATAAACACACTCTAAGGATTGGAGATAACTTTCGAAAGGACAAGTCGAAACCTTTGAGCCAAGATCTTAACAATGATCTTGTAGGGGCTTCCGATAAGATCGATAGACGTAGAATCCTTCAAGCTCTCAGCCCCTTCTATTTTTAGGATGGTTAGTATAAAGGAGTTCCCCATCTCCAACAAAAGTCAAACCAAGTCAAAGAATTCAGTTGTGAAGCTCAACAAGTCAACCATAACCACCTCCCAAAACACCTGGAAGAATCCTAAGGAGAACCCATTCGGCCACAAAGCTTTGTCATTGCCAAGCACCTCCATCTTTGCTTTAACTTCCGCCTCCAAAAAAGGCCCCTTGAGAGCAAGAGCCTTTGCATTCGATATCCTATCAAATACCAAGTTGCCAAGGCTCGGTCACGCCTACTTCTCTTCAGATAAGAGGTTCATGTAGCATTTGATGATGGCATTGCGGATCTAGGATTTGTCTTCGATTCTCCTGCCATCCACCAACAAAGAAGATATTTTATTGAACCTCAAGCACTAGCTATCCTGTGAGAGAACTTCGTGTTCTTATCCACCTCCTTAAGCCAAGTTGTCATAGATCGCTAACATCATTTGATTTCCTCCTCTTTTAACTGATTTTTGTAATCAGATGATAGGTTTTCCTTCGCCATTCTCCCATCATCCAATAGTGCTCCTCCCTCTTGTTTTACATCCAGCTCTTGGATCTCACATAGAATGTTGCCAGTTTCTTGCTCCCACTACCTGAACACCTCTTTCTTGCACACCTTAAGCTTGACTTTCAGCATCTTAAGCTTCTAGAAGAACCTAAAGCCTACAAAGCCATTTATCATGAAGGAGGACCACCAACCCAACACTAGATCATGAAAGCCCTCCACCTCCAGCCATGCCAACTTGAAATGAAAGGGTTTGGGTCCCCAGTTATCTTCATTGACCTCTAAGACCACCGGACAATGACAAAAAACCAATCTGGGAAGGCCCCTTTGAAGCACCAATAGGAACCCCTCCACCCATGGGGAAGAAACCAAAAATTTGTCAAACTTCAACATAACAACTCTCCCCCGGCCATTAGACCAATTGAATTTGACTCTTCCCATTGGCAGGTCCACCAACTCATGCCTTTGGACCCAGTCAAAGAAGCCTTGCGTGTTGCTCGAGACATGATCTCGATTGAGCTTCTCATGAGAGAACTGGTCCACACTGAAGTCACCACCAACACACCACATAAGTTGTCACCTATCAAAGGCGGAGTATAACACGGGCAAAGAGCCAGTTGGTTTGGACCATACACCCCATAGAAGACTCACCTGAAGCTAAATATCACTTCTCAGAGCCATAGAGACGGAAAAAATGACAACTGCAGCAACCTTTGCTCACCCAAATGCTCGAGTCACAGAAAACCAGAACACCCCGAACCAAACCCGAAGTGTCTAGCTCCTCCGACTCTATATACCCCTTTGTCCCCAAATTGACTCCACCACTCTCTTATTAACTGGCTAAAGCTTGGTCTTCTGAAAGACAATCAGTTGAGCTTTGGATTTCTTACATGTCCCTCACCTAAAAGCACTTTTGTTAGCACCCAAGCCCTCTCATGTTCCATCTCAGGATCTTCATAATCACAAAACACTACTCCAACCAATGTCCCCACATGATTGATAGCTTCTCTGACCATCTTTTCCGCCTAGCCAACGCAACCAGACCCCCTTTAAATGCGAATGAGGAAGCACGAGCACAAAATTCCCCGGGAAGCCACAAATCACTTCATCGTAGATGGCTGCCTCTACAAAGGGGAGATGTCCAATGCATCCGAGAGAAATCCGAGCTCAACAATTGTAGGCACCAAGGGTGAGACTCCACTACGATCAACTCAGCAAGGGCTTCATCAGAAGACACCACAACCAAAGCAATAGAACCAAATCTAGAAGATCTCACAGGCCATGAGCCCCCATATTGACATCTAGGGAAAAGTCACCCAAGACAAGAAGAGGAATGGATGAGCTGGAGGGGGTACGAAAGCTATCTGAGAGCTGGATAAAAAGGAAGGGATCCACGTGTTGGGATTAAATGATTCTCCCACATGAGTGGACCCCGCAGACTCCCACACACTCATAACATGAATCACAAGAAAGATGTCCTGCCACGGGCCCAGATAGGGGCCACATGTAGGGGGCACTCCACTAAGGCCTCAAGCCGACCACGTGTCGCGCAAGACAACTTTATATTGGACAGCCACCATCGCGGGAGTCACATCGATCTCCCATCGCTCAACAACACACCCCCCACCGCCACACTCCAGCCTCTACTTGTCCCTCTCAACCTGCAAGACGCCTCTAAGTAGAGGCTCTGAACCTGAATGTACAGGTGGCAAGCTCAACTCCACCATGGCACTAAGACAGCTGAAAACTTGACCTCAAGACCACCATCCCACCACCACCTCGGAGCTTGCATAGACTGGGACATGTTTTGCCTCTAACGAAGCTTCTTCTCCACCTTCCACCTACGAACCATGAGGCAGCAACTATTCCACCACGCTTAACAAGATCCACTGCACATGTCGCCCCTTTCAAGGTATTGACACTACCTAACATTTATTGAACAATCTTCACCATGCATCTAACCTTCCCAAGGTCCAGTACTCTGCGCGAACACTAAACTAGAACTCTGTCTCCCCCTATTACTGCTCTTCTACTCCTCGCAAACAGGCAGGCAGCCCCTCCTGGTCACCCGACACCAACATCCATGAATCGACTGGCCTCCTCCCCTTCCCGGATAACACGAACGAGGGCTTTCTCTTCTCCGACCACCGCATGGATCTAGTTCGGTACCAAGGCTGACTACTTCAGCCTCACACAAAGTCTTGCAACCATAAGCTCCTCCTAGCACTCCATTGACGGATCGATGGCAACAACCTCACCAAGGTAGGACCCCATCGCCACCAGCACCTCCACAAATCACAACTCCAATGGAAGCTTCCACAGCTGGAACCAAACGTCAACCTCCTAAACTTCCAACCTCTTAGCCCATTTGCTATTAGAGGAAGCTGGCCTAGTGGTTGTTTTTTAACACATGGTTGGCAAGGATGATTCTATCAACATTCTCAGTTTGACATAGGGAGGTTTAAACCTCTGACCCACTGAGAGGACGAAGGATTTTGTTGTCTTCACCCAACCTACGACAATAGTCGAGCCACACTCCCAGGTCAGCGACTGAAGCACCATGTTTCAAAGATGCAACTAGACTCCAGTGCAAGGCCCTCCAAGCAGTCTCGATCACCTAGGGATGGACCCTCACCTCCAATACATGCAAGGATGCCTCCTTCCACACCCAACTACTGCTATCTAACATGGGATCAGATTAACCCCCGACAATAACAGTAATAGGCTCACCCTGAAGGACCACTGGAGAACCCACTTGCCTCAGTAGGACTTCACCTCTCCATTGATACACTCCACCTCTTCCTTTTATCATCCTTGAAGCCTCTACTGACTTCCTACCTCCTATCTTCGGCACTCCCAGCATCTTCCTCCTGACCTTCTTTTTCACCTCATGATTCATTGTTTCCAGACCATCATGAGCCTTCTGCACATGAAGTTCTCTTCCTCCATAGTTTCTTTCCTTTAGCCCCTCTATCAACCTAGCCATCTCCTTAGGACAACTTATTCACACACTAGCAAAACCTCAGATGATCGATGATTCCCAGACCTTGGGGGTGGCCACCTCCCTAACTTGTCCAAATTGCTCGAACACCCTGGAGAAATACAAATCATCCACTTCTTCGGAAATTATCAACATAGATAGTGGGAAGTTATTGCAATGAATCCACCGTCGTACACCTTGGAGAAATGAAAATCCATCCACTTCTCTCTCTTTCTCTGAGGGGGCTTTGACCTCGTCTTTTCCTTTTGAGAGGCATCTGCTCCGGGGCAACGAGCTTTTCACTCCACACGAATGTTGCTTCCCCTCAATACTCCGCCTTCACCATCTCAAATCCACCTAGAGGGAACTCTGCTTGGATCGCGCACCAATCTTCTCTCGCAACCTCGACTCCTGCCACACTCCAACATTTGACTCATAGCTCTTGTTGACATAGGTATTATGGAAGATCCCTGATTCAAATTGTTGATTGGGTTTGAGAGAAGGATGAAAGGATGATATAGGAAATGTTTTAAACAAATCCTATTGTTCAGGTTCATTACATAAAATTTGCATTTACATGATAACCAAAAAAGCATATATAACATAGCTCACCATTTGTCTCTTGCTCATTATTGCTAGCCCTAGTGCCTTACAATGTGGTGACCCACTCCATTGACATAGTAGGCCCCACCATGTATGTGCCACATGTAAATACATTCATTGATTGTAGATTCTCACAGTCAACAAGAAAGAGTAGAGATCCCCATCTTCAACAAAACCATTGTTCTCAAGCATCCTTTGTATGGAGGTGAAGATCTTTGATGAGCATAAACTACTAGATGAATGCTTTGGATCTCCATGTGGCGAGGCACAAGAGAGCAACAACGGCGAGTAATGATACCAAACCTCTTCCTGAAACATTACATTCTGACAGAATGCATCACATATAGCTAGACCGGGTGAACAAAATAAGATCCATGTTTTCCCATGACTAAATTCTCAGCTTTCTAGCCTCAGATACATGTTATGTGTGTATGCCAGATATGCAAGTTTATACAATAGAAGATAAAAAAGGACAACATCAATCTTGGCTGGTTTAGTATAAGACTCAAAGGATGTTCCAGGTGATAAGGGAAAGATGAGCATACCTGTTCATGCAAAACCTATATTGGTTGGACGAGGAAGATCCTTTCTCTGTAACAGAATCAATGCTCATGCCAGACCTTAGCATGTGTTGCTTATCAGGACAAGGTTCTATTCTGGGAGCTTGACTCGGACTAAGGTCAGAACTGCATTGCATACGTTGATACGGCACAGTCAAATAAGACTTCGAAGAGCCAACATTGTTGGTGCTGTTAGCACCAGCAGACTTGGGACTAGCCAAACTTGTCACAGAAGGCAAAACACTGAGACCTGACGCATTATTGACTGCCGCTATCTCCTGTTCCCATTGCTTGAAACAAAAGTTGCAGACCCGAACCCTCTCCCATTCTTCCCAGCTTCTCTTCAGGTCACCACACCGAGTGGGGATCGAGTTTGCAGTACACTTTGCACAGAAAATGCGTCCACAAAGACGGCAGTGGTGTCTGCGGTTGAAGATTGTGAATTGCGAATCACATTCGTAACATACCCTACAGCTATGGTCGGGCATCCAAAAGTCCCTTGATACATTGGATGGTTCCGTCCTGCAAGGGAACCAGGATTTCACTGTGTCGACAAACTTGGAGATACTCTTGTTGGGGGTTCCCATTGAAAACGAACCCTCCAGAGCACACTCATTGTGAAGTTCTCATTGGTCACCCTCAAAATTCAATGGCTAATCCCCTAAACCAGCCACTCTACCAATTATATTCCGAAGTATCTGAATCATACCCCAAATACACAAAATTTACAAAAATAAATAAATAAATGAATAAAACCTCAATTCCAGACACTCGACACCAATCACAAACATTATTGCTGCCCAAATCCCACCAAGACCTGTTTCAACAACCACATGGGGCTGCACTATAGTGCTCACTTTGCCAATTTGAATCCAAAGAAAAACAAAAATAAGAAACCTATTTCAAAAACTGACTATATACCTCTCCCAGTTCAAATCCAAATCCACGGAAACCAAATTCCAAGCCCTTGAACCAGCACCCACGAAGCTTTTCTATCTGAATCCAAATCCCTATCTCCAATTGCCCAATCTCTCTCCACAATGGCCCAATTACTAAAAACTCCCGCTTTCAATCCAAATCCTCGAAGAGGATCCCAATTTGAACTTAAACCGGATTCACCAAACACGCAATTAAAATACTCAATCCCAATATACAGAACGAAAATCACTAATCCAAAACCGAACAAAATAAAATCCTTTCCAGGAAGATTGCTCCCTATGGACCGCCAATCAAAGAATCCGCAACAAGCGCACCCGAGAATTCTCTTATAAATCAATCCGAACTTCCAAAACTGCTTCTCATATCACATGCAATCCCCAAACACAAAAATAACAACGACCCAAATCTTCAATTCTCCCAAATCTAATCCAAACTTCGCAAAAATCCAATTTTCAATCTGAATTTCCAAATTCTAATAAGAATCACAACCACATTTCTAAATCAAACAAAGAGCCGACGGTCGGAGAAGAAAAACCCACAAACGGAATCGGGTAGAAATCACAGAAAAGGATTCGGAGATGATCGAAAGGCGTTCGTGGGCATTGAAATGAAGCAAAATGAGAAGAAGGGAAGGGGATAAACAGGATTCAACCGGCACCTGTAATTGCCCACATTTTTCGGGAGTTTCTAACGAAGAATCGAAGAGATCTCCGAAATGAAGGCAAATTAAAGGAGATATAATCTTATAAAAATCAGGATTTTTTTCCTATCTATATGAAGATCATCTCTCTGTTCTTGTTCTTTTTTCCTTCTCCTTTTCCACGCCGTGGCAAAAGAACGAGACGCTCTGTACACCCGTATCTAAAAGAGAAGTTATTTGATACTCGGCTGCATATGATTCTTGATACGCAGGCACTCAAAATTGTATTTTCCGTGTATATAAAATCAAATAGAACCGTCTATATTGTGAATATCACTATTTTTGAGTTATAACCTTAAGATAAGTTTATTTTAAAAATTAGATTCTCTGATTCATCGACAAATGTTTGGGGAGATAGGAACATTGGATATTTCATTTTTAACCGTCCAATAAATATCCACCAATCTGATAGTAAGATAGTCAAATAAGCTTAAATTTTTTGTTAATAACACATCTACATTGGGTACCGTAATTTGGACGGCTTTTTATTTGACTAGTATGAAACATGTGCAAATTCTAATTAATTTTTAGGTTCCTGCGTATCATCTAACAGATTTGCCCGAGTACCAAGTTTTTATTCTATATTTAAAAAACCGCCAAGGCGCTTCGCGCGGTATGGATCAAAGAGACGTATCGAGATACACGTGTATGATTTGAGCAAGGTAAGATCTGGACCATTGATGGTGTAGGATCCATCATCAAGATGCCCTGGTACATATGAGAATTGATTTGGTACCTCCTTCTAGCACCATAGTTTGATTATGCAGGTGGAAAGAGGAACATGGGATTGGCCCCATTTAAGCCGTCCCTTAGCTCAGTGTAAATTGGCTCCATCTAACGGTTGAAATTTCACGAGGGGAAGTGAATGGACGGTGCTGGATGACCTAGAAGCAATGAATCTATTACCGGTTCGAATATCAGGAAAGGTTTGAACCCAAATGGTTGGGCTAACACATGCCGTACTCGGCCATTCGTAATGAGTGACCTGGATTTAGCACTCATTGCCAAGATTTAATCTGTTGGACTGGATTCCTCCAAAATACCTCTTTTACGCAGCGCGTAAAACACCGAAGCTCTGTGGGACCTACTATGATGTATATATGAAATCTAATCCGTCCATCAGTCTCTATCCTTGATTCTAGACCAGAGGAAAAGAAATGGCCAGATCTGCAACTCAATTGGGCTACAAATACAGGGAATGATGAGGATGGAATCCCAACCATAGGTTTATTTCTAAGACCATCATGGAGTATATATTTCATCAAATCCGTTAATCAGGTGAAAATAACCATGATGAAGTAAATATATAAATCATCCTGATTCTAAACTCAAGCAGCCCACTTGGATGTTTTAGGAGAAATTTTACATTATTCCTATTGGTGACCCATTTTAATTTTTAATCAGGTCCTAAAAAGTTTATTTATAGTTCAAGTAATGTTTCTCACCTGATGGACGGTGTGGATTTTCATGTACGAAAGGGGTTCCATATATCAAAGGTGTTTTACACAACCGCGTAAAACAGGTGCTGTGCCCGATTCCGGCCTGGAACTACAATCTATTCATTCGGAGTGCCGCGTTTTTCACGGGAGAGCAAGATTGAAGGGGTGAATCGAGGCAGACATGTGCGAGATCTGAACCATTTACCAAGTGGGGCCTCCCAAAATATGTTCTCGTACCTAATTAGATGGGCCTTGTGTGTACATTGAATTGAGGCCGTCGGTACCAATCTTAAAATCTTGGCTATCGATCATATTCTTTCTAGCCACCCGTTTGCTCTCACTGACACAGCCAGCATGATGACTGATGAGTGGATTAGCCTGGTTTGTGGGCCAAGTCATTTTGACATTCGAACCCACCGAATGAATGGAACGGATCTGGCACACATGTACTACGTTGGCATGCATTCCACGATTCACCTCTATAATTTCTTCCTGCGCCTAAACACTCTTCCTTCTTATTTAAAAGATATATAAGACGCACTGAAGGTACATATTCCTACGCTTTTTCGAGGCTTACGACAACGAACAAAACTGCATGAAATATAGAAATTGAAGCGGAAGAAATATCCAGTCCCCAGCGCCTTTGTTCCTCCAGCCCCACACCATACCTGAGGCGTATTATTTTATCTATGATCATCACCGTCCATCGGGTGGGCCTTATTGCTTATTGCTTATGATGCATAAGTATCACAAATCTTACGGTTTGGAGTGTCCCACCATGGCCACAAATGTAAATATAAAAGGAAATTTTACAAAAAAAATTAATAATAACTACTTAATTAATATAAAATTTACATTCTTATACCTTTCTTAAAAACAACTTCAAATTCATTGATCTAAGTAATTATCATCCAATGCCTTCTGTCAATTTTCCATCAAATTTCTTAACATTTTGAGCAAGCAAATCTTGTTTATGTTAAATCCACATCGACCATCGGGTTCTTCGCTTGGTGTTAGTTTTAAGGTCTAAAACTCAATCTCATCTATGATTCAAGTGGACCATTCCATTGAAATAATGCACAAGGTAGTTATCACTCTCCAAATTGTTTCCCTTACTGTGGCTAATCCGAATCATGCATTAACCTGATTTTTAGGCCCGGTGCCTAAATTTTAATAGAACATTTAGTGCCTGTTTAGATTGTAAGTTACTTTGGATAAGCAACTTATGCCATAAGTAGCTTATCTTAGTTTTTTCTTATTCAATCAATGAGCATAGTTGATGACGCAGGGATGAACGTGATGAGGATAACTACTCCGAATCCACGGAGCTTCTCTGGACTCCTCACAGAGACTTCTCGAATCCACGAGGAAAGAAAGCAGAAAATAGAAATAAATTCTAATAAATTTGAAATTGATTAATTGATGAATAAAAACGAGTTCACAACCCTTTAAATAGGGGTACCAAGCAATGGGAAAGAAATCAGAATCAAACTACAACTCAAACTCCTAGAATCCGCGACTTACTATAAATAGTAAACTTACTATTTATAGACGGTCATGATGTGTACTAGTGCGCAAGGTTTTCGGCCAAAAATAGTAAGTGTCCTATTTGGCTTCACCAAATCGTTCTCCTAATTATTCTAAGCTCTTTTCACGTTGGGCGCAACTCCTACAGCCCGACGGATGAAGAGTTATAATCAAACTAAAACTTACTATTTATAGTAAAAATGAAATTAAAATAGGGAAATGATCGTCGATCCAGAGGTTTTTCGCAATTCCGGGCTGCGCAACCCGGCCTAGCGGGTTGGTTGGCTTCAGTAGCTCGTTCTACCCCAAAATCATATATTTTACGTCAGGTAACTCATTTCGGATTGCAAGATACGCCCGATTTAAGGTTCGATGGTCTGGATCACTTTTGTCGTCGACCGGGCCTTTTCTAATCCATCTTGGCCATGTAACTATCCGCGACCCGCTCTACATCAGTTGATAAGGGACATACTTATCAATCAAAAAGTAGAAAAGCATGTTTGTTTATAACATTATAAGTAATTATGCCTCGAGTTTGTTTAAGTCCCCCTCACATCCACCATCTATCATATGTGACCAACCTTTGATGTGGACCATTCATTATATGGGCCCCACCTTTGATGTAGGTCATCCATCATACGGGCCCACCTTGGATGTGAGCCATTCATTATTATGACCTGACTTTTAACTTGCACCATTCATTATTAGGGTCACCTTTGATGTTGGTCATCCATCAAGTGGGGCCCACCATCAATGTTATTGTCCATAACATGGAGCTTACCTTCAATATCCATTGCCCATCATGTGGAGCTCACCTTTAATGTGGACCGTCCATCATGTGGGCCCCACCTCTAATGTGGGCCGTCCATCATGCAGGACCCACCTTGGATATGAGCCACTCATCATTAGGGCTAATCTTTGATGTGGACCATCCATCATGTGGGGCCCACCATGATGTAAACCATCCATCACGTGGGGCCCACCATTATTAATTGCTTATCATGTGGAGCCCACCTTTGATGTGGACTATCCATCATGTGGCCCCACCTTCAATGTAGGTTGCCCCATCATGCAAGGTTGGCCTTGGATGTGGGTCATTCATCATTAGGAGCTGACCATTGATGTGGACCATCCATCATGTGGGGCCCTGCTTGAATATCTATTGCCCATCATGTAGAGCGCACCTTTGATGTGAATTGTCCATCACATAGGCCCCACCTTTGAAGTAGGTCGTCCATCATACCAGCATGCTTTGGATGTAGGCTTTTTATTATTATGGCCGACCTTTGATGTGGACCATCCATATGTGGGCCCACATTAATATGAATCATCCATCGTGTGGGGTCCACCTTAGCTATTAAAAAAAAAATTTATTTACTAAGATAACTAGCTTTAGGCACCTAAGTTACTTTTACATCGATGTTTATCCAACTAACTTGAGTAAAAAAAAGTAACTTATTTGGTGCTATCCAATTAAGCCCTTAATGGTTTAAGTGGAGTTAATATAATTATCAAGGGTGAGCCCTCTAAAAATCAATTGTAGATGTATCTCTCCTTATTGTTAGCCCACTTGAATCACACGCTAAACTAATTTATTTTGCCTCTAAGTCCAATGTGAGATCATATATCTAATGGTCAGAGTGGATCTCATACACTGACTATTATATATGTAATCCCACTTTAGGCCTGGGGCCAAAAAAAAGAAAAAAAAATCAAGTAATCTTCTTATTTAGATGAGCTACACCTAAAAAAATAATGGGAGAAGATAGCCACCCCCAATTTTTAAAAGATCCATGCATAGTGTTGATTTTATAATATATTCTCCAATTGGTTTTTTAGGTGTAGCTCATTGAGATTAACGAGTAGCTTATTGAAAACTTTTTGAAAGAGGCACTATTATATAAATCTCTCAAGATAAAACTAAGGCTAGCTGATTTAAATAGCACGGTTCTAAACATTATGTGACTCATCTCCCTCACATGTGGCACTGATGTGCAGCTATCTAGACCATCCAAATTGTGAGTCCTATTGTGAATTGACGCAAGGATGAATGTGATGGTGTTGATCACCGTCTTCTCAAGGATAACTACTTCGAATGCACGAAGCTTCTCTAGACGCCTCACAAAGACTTCTCGAATCCATGAGTAAAAAGAAAGAAAATAGAAATAGTATTAATGAAAATTTGTAAATTGATTGCTAGATGAAATAAACGAGTCTACAACCCTTTAAATAGGTATACCAAGGCTAGAAGAAGTTTAAAAATTAAACTATAACTAAAACTCCATAAAATTCGTAATTCTCTATTTATAGTAAGTGTCCTATGTGGCTTAACCACATTATTCTCCTAATTTTTATAAACACTTTTCATGTTGGGCACAACTCCTAAAGCCCAACAGATGAAGAGTTATAATCAAACTAAAACTTACTATTTATAGTAAACAGAATTAAACATGGAATTTGACCGTTGATATGATGGAATCTCACAAATTTGCCATGGGTAACTTGGCTATGCCTGGTTGGTTGGCTAAAGTAGCTCGTCCTACCCCAAAATCATATATGGTACGTCGAGTAACTGATTCCGATTTGCGAGATATGTCTGTTTTAAGGTTCTGATAGTCTTGATTACTTCTGCCTCTAATCAAGCCTTCTTCGATCCATCTTGCACATGAAAGTATCCACAACCCACTCTACATCAGTCCCCTCCACTTCAAAAGAACTCGTCTTCGAGTTCTCGTGCTGCTTCGGTTCATGATACTTGGTCTAGTGCACCGTAACGATAACCGGATCAAAAGTTATGATCAATTTACGGTTCACCTTCTTTTGGTCCAACCATGCTAGGAATGTATCTGTGACACGTTTTACATCAAACCCCTTAAATTGAGAAAAATTCGTTCTTAAGTTACTCAAGGAACTTGATTCATGATTCTGAGATAACTTCTAACGCCGATGTTTATTAGCCATTTTCTTGTACTTGACATTAGGCTCTTGGGTTAACACAATACATGTACTCATGCTTTCCTTGACTTGACTAGTATCGATCAGATCCTTCACTCCTGCCTTCAAGATCTAACATTCTTTTTGACTCACCTGAAAATAAGGGTGGTTGGCCAAGCTAGCCCCAGGGACAAGACCTATGTGATATTGGATGTCCCTTATGGGGGGCAATCCATCGAGTAAATCTTTGGGCCAGACTTCTTTAAATTCGTTCAGGAAAGACCTTAAACTTGGAGGAATGTCTAAGGGTTTTGATTCCTCGCCCTTTACCACTACGGTATATACATCGCCGGCTTCCTTGGATTCCTCCACGAAACCTCGAATGGTCAAGAGGGAGCTCCCCTTCACTTTAGAAGCTTCGGGGTATTTCTTTGGTGCCATAGAGGTAAGGATTATATGTCGACCATCTTTAACAAAGACGTAAACATTGTCTTGTCTTCGGTGGATTGCATCATGGTCTAACTGTTATGGTCGACCGAGTAACACATGGCATGCTTCCATGTCTACCACGTCACAAAGTATCTGATCTTTATAAGTTTTACCAATTGAAAACGAGACTATACATTGTTCAGTTACATTGGTCTCATTCACCCTTTTAATCCATCCAATTGAGTAAGGAAAATGATATTTTATCGTAGGTAACTACAACTTGTCCACCATCACTTTCAAGACGATGTTCTCGCTACTACCACTGTTTATGATTACATCACAGACCTTGTTGTTGACGGTGCACCATGTACGAAATATATTATATCGCTGTGAATGTAATTCTTTCCGTATGGTATACATTAATTGCCTCACGACTAGAGATTCGCCACAATCCTCACCCATCCATTTTTCATCTGTGCTCCTTTCTCAGTGGTTTGTTCATATTCATCAAAGTCAGGATCTTCTTCTGCGGCCTCACCTTCATTACCCCCTTTGTTAATGGTCAAGTGGGTTGCGGGGCATTAAAGCTTAGATGGGCCGCTCCCACTAGTTGTAGAAGGTTAAGGATGTCCTATTACTAGTTTTTTTTTCTCGTGTCAGTTTTGAATCCTGAGTGATAGCCGTCATGGGGGGCCGAGTTGAAGGGTAAGGCTGAATAGGAACTTTTGCAAGCTATGTTTCCGCCCAACTTGTCAATTAAAGTACTTCATCCACGGTCTTAATTGGGTGCATCTGAACTCGGTCCTGAATAACCGATCTTAACCGACCATAAATCGTGCTACCTTATGTGATTCTGTTTCTGACAGATTGTTTCATGTTGCTAACTGTTGAAATTTTTCAGTATAATCTGTGACGGTTCGATTCCCTTGTCGGCAATTTTGGTATTGCTGGAACAATACTTGCTCGTAATCACAAGGGAGGAATTGTGATCGAAGAAGACGTCTCATCTGTGACCATGATGAGATAAATGCCTTGTTTTGTCGGGCACGTGAGAGTTGTAATTGCTCCCACCATGTAGAAACACCAGATTTTAATTTGAAGGCTACCAACTTCACCTTTTTATGCTCTGGTACATCCATGTAATCGAAATATCGTTCTACTTCGGCAAGCCAGTCGAGAAAATCTTCTATACATAACAATCCATTAAAACTAGGAAGTTCAGTCTTACCTTGATTGTCTCTTTCAACATGATCTAGACGATCTCCTCCATGGATTGGTTGTCGGGTAAAGCCGTCATCGAGGTCCTCTTCGATAGAACTCGCATTATCTGGTATAACCCTACAATTCACCACTGACAGTGCTCTACGGAAATTGGGGTTATGCCGTACAGCAACCACTAGCAGTTGAGCATCACATAAAGCTTGAGGTGGAATTAGCGCATCCGCAATATGGTTGAGGGTTACCTGCAGCCCTTGCATGGTCAAACAACTCTTCCGGTGGAAAGCTTTCATTCTTTCCGAAAGATAAGATATCTTTGGATCACCGTCCATAGAATTTTGGTTAATACCTTCGTTGTTTGCCATCGGCCCGAGGGGAGTCCTCGCTCTGATACCAATTGACGTAGGGATGAACGCGATGAGGTCGATCACTGTCTTCTCAAGGATAACTACTTTGAATCCACGAAGCTTTTCTGAACACCATACAGAGACTTCACGAATCTACAAGGAAAAAGCAAGAAAATAGAAATAGTATTCATGAAAATTTGTAAATTGATTGATAGATGAAATAAACGAGTCTACAACCCTTTAAATAGGGATAATAAGAGTATGAAGAAGTTTAAGAATTAAACTATAACTAAAACTCCCTAAAATTTGTAACTTACTATAAATAGTAAATTTTCTATTTATAGTAAGTGTCCCATGTGGCTTAACCACGTTATTCTTCTAATTTTTCTAAACACTTTTCATGTTGGGCGCAATTCCTAAAGCCCAACGGATGAAGAGTTATAATCAAACTAAAAACTTACTATTCATAGTAAAAATAGAATTAAACATAGAATTCGGCTGTCGATATGATGGAATCTCGCAAATTCGGCATGGGCAACCCAGCTAGTTGGCTAAAGTAGCTTGTCCTACCCAAAATCATATATGGTAAGTAAGGTAGCTCATTCTGGTTTGAGAGATATGCATGTTAGGGTTATGACAGTCTTGATGACTTTTGCCTTTGTGCCTTCTCTGATCCATCTTGCACAAGAAAGAGTCCACAACACGCTCTACATCATGAATGGAGAATATATCGAAAGTCACAGTGATCAAGTAACCCTGGCCATCCAGTTAATAGCTATCAACAGATTCTTAAAGTTAAAATAATGAGTGGTGCAAATTCGAAGCGAAGATCAGATGGTTAATATTACCTACTCACTGTACTATTTTGGTTATGCTCCATAAGTAGATTGATTGGCAATTTAGACGATGTGGATTTTTTCAAAACTATGCCATGTGTAGGAACAAAGAGTCACTACCATATTTTAAATGGTGACGAATAACATCGAATTCTATACCCAAATTAAAGATGTTGATGGTCCATATTATTCAACACACAGAAGTCATTTAACTAGATCAACATGACAATTAGATCATCTGCAATGAGGACCACCACATGAGTGGTTCTGATCAGAAATTGTGGGGCCTATGTATGGTGTTGGGCATTGAGGAATACAATTTTAGGTGTTTTGCAGACTATTGAACTTGTCCAATATAAAATGAAGAACATACAGTGCCATTATTAGGATAGCTAGGTACATGATAATCATATGATTGAAAACAATTATTGTACAACAATATCCGTCTACCTTAATCAATACCTTTCAACTTGTGGGCCCACGTGTGTCAAGCCATCAATGGTTCAAAGCAACCATCAAATTGGATATGTACTCTTTCTCTTTCACACTCACAAAACAATATAAACTATAGCCATGTGTAAATGATTCTAGGGCTTGTTTGAATTGTGAATTACATCAGTAATGAATTGTAAAAGCATCGTTATTTTAATTTTACAATATATTTAAATACATAATTTAGTAGTCATTTAACATGCATCCAAATGCAGATGTAATAAGAAACATGATATTATAATTTCATATTATATTGTGGTGAAAGTATCTTATCAAAAAATATTAATTTGTGTTTTTTCCATTTTTGATATTGAAGTAATGTAAAAATATTATCATTGCAATTTTATCATGCTTAGCCGAGCAAGAGAATTGTACTTTTAGATTACTGGCATAATTCTCAATTCAAAAAACAGGCTCTTATAGGTTTTAGTTGTTGTGGTTCCTCATTTGTGTGTCATGAATATAAGTTTTTCTTTTTTCACATTGCTTCTATTATGGACCATTGATTTCATCAGCCACTTTAGCTTTATTTCATGGTCAAATCCTCAAATCATTTCTATAGTTGGACATAAATTTACGTGCTTCTGCTTCATTATCCATGTTGCACCAATCATCTTAAGATAATAAAAGTTCATGCGCAGGTTTAAGAAGAGTATGATAAGTTTTTAGGAAGTTTCCCCTCTTAATAAATCACGTAAAGTAAAAGTTGTTGTGCTACAACCGTAAGTTTACAACCTGAATGGCCTATTTGGGAGATGGATTTGGAACTCTCTGAATTTGAAATCCTCCTGTCGTGTTGGGCACATTGGATTCAGAATCCCCTCTAATCCAAAAGTAGTTATGCATAGTATATTTTATTAAGTTTGAATTTAATTACTAAATCAATTTTAATATCACTAATTAGTATAAGTATGTAATGTTTGACACAATGGTTATAATAAGCCTGTTGAAATATATATACTTTGCCTAAAAATGATGAAATTCCAAGTCTCGGATGGGCCATAAGCACAAGATCACATATGAGTTACTAACTAACAATTTTTAACCGTTGATTTACATGGATAATGTTTAGATTGTATAAATCATCGTATTCAAATAATTATAGTGGTGCAATTGATAATTTGATTGTTTTGGGATATCATCAGTGGGCCATATGTGTTCACAACCCCAAGTGTAGGGTCGTGATATAGTAATAATCTCGGTAAGACCGAGGTTGAATCCATAGGGACTTAAGCTTGTACATTTCTGAAATTAATTAGAAGTAGAACTAAAAGAAGATGTAAAACTAATTCTGAAGTATTTGAGAGAGTAATTGTGAATAGAGTAATTAAAACTAAGAATTTAAAGATGGAACTAGGGTGTCAAGGATCCACTTGTAGTGATTCGAGAGCGCTCTTACTTGATTTAAGTAACACAATTGGAATTGGAGTCCTATCCTATCCAATTGGAAGATATATCAATATAAAACCAAATCTGAACTTCTATTGACTTAATTCTCAATGAAGGAGAACTATGATAATTGGCAGAAATTCAATCACCAAACCATGCCCAGGAGACAATCGTAAACAACAGGATTTACCAATCTCATAATCTTAAAGCAGGAGAATTGTGAAAATTAGAAGGATTCCATTACCCTACCATGCCCAAGGGACGATAGTAAACAACAGGACTTACTAATTTCACAATCTCAAATCAGAAAAAGAAGATACTTAAAGCTATTGCAGATCTACTATAATTTAAGTCACAATAAACCATTAATAACTGAAAGTATTCCTTAAATATCAAATTAGAATCCATGGAGTTCAACATAAACATGAATCAAAGCAATAAAAACATCCCATCATGCTACAAGCTTCACCTCTTAGCCATAAGTAAGAGGTTTAGCCAACCATAGACATGATTGAACCAAAGTCTCTTAAGAAAAACATGAAAACAACTAAGGAGGAAGAAGAAAAACTCTTGTCGACGGTTTCTCCACCTTTTTGCTCTACTCTTTAAACCCTAGAAGATACCTAAGAACATCCTAGGGAGTCCTATTTATAATTGTGGAACTCCAACTTTCGCATCTAGTTGGAAAACTTTAGAAACTGCCTCAAATTTACGCAGTTTGCTAAAATAGACTTCACTCTACGCAGTTTTTCAAAATAGACTTCACTTTGCGCAATTTCACACAATGACCCAGAGTTTCAGAATATGTTTTTTTAGGACGATTTCATGATTCTTTTTCTTCACTTCAAATCTTTGATTCTCTTCATTCCTTAGTTTTCTTGGATCTTTGGCATGTGAATTCTTCAATCTTGGTCTCCTAAGATACATCCCTTGCGTTGGTGATTCTTGAGCATCAAATCTATGCTTTTAGCAACTTTTTCAATCCAAGCTCTTAAATTCACCTTACAACACAAACATGAGTAAAATAAAATATTAAATATTATCATGTTCATAAAACCAAGATATAAATGGGGGATAATATGCAATATTTGACCCTCAACAATATGCCCAGTAGATTAATAGCCTAGTTACACACACGTTACACATGCAACTCTTCGAAGAATTTTAGATGTAATCTAAGCTTAATTTCATCTTAGATTTGAAACCCCCAGTTATTTTATGGTGCCAAATATACCATGAGATTTGAAATTGTTGTTAAAAATGATCTCTTAAATCTTGGTCCAAGATGCTCGACTAGTCGAGGGAGTGGCTCGACTAGTCTAAGGTCTCTTCGACTGGTTAAAGCCCTGTCTCAACTAGTCGAGGGTTATGCAAACGGTGCACAGTTTGTGCGCGGATTGCATAAATTTGAGGCGGTTTCTAGGGATGTGCGTAAGTGGGAGTTCTCCATCTATAAATAGGAGTCCCTAGGACCATTCTCAGGCATTCTAAGGCTTCCTAAATGTATTCCAAGGGTTTCTAAAAGGGTTCTAAGGTTTGCAAAGGGTATAGCAAGGGTGAGATTCAAGCTTGTTTGAGTTGGGTAAGTCTTTTTCTCTTTGTAATTTTTTGCTTTCATAGTGGATTTCTGTCGCTTTGTGCCGTGATTTTTTTTCGAAAAAGCTTTCCATGTTAAATATTCTTTGTGTTCTCTTGTGTTTGCTTGATGCCATTTAATTGCTATCTTAGATCCATCTCTGTGTAATTCCACTGCCCGAATCTCAACAAGTGGTATTAAAGCTATCGTTGGGGCACAGATCTGAATTTGCATGATATCCAGCAATATTAGGAAGTACTAGGTATGATATTGAGAAGTATTCAGGTAAAAATAACTTTGAGTTATGGAAGATCAAGATGATTAGTTCCTTAACCAAGCAAGGCGATGATGATGCTCTTGAGGCAAAAAAGTCTACTATGACTGATGATGAATGGAATACCCTTGATAAGAAAGTTTTATCCTCAATTCATTTGTGTCTCATGGATGAGGTTCTCTATAATGTTTTGAGGGAGAAAACTGTGGCTATTTTATGGGCGAAGTTAGAGGATTTCTATATGAAAAAATCCTCTAAAAATCGTTTACACTTGAAGCAAAAGTGGTATAAGTTCAAAATGGCAGAAGGTGGAGATCTGGAGGCCCACATCAATAACTTTAATAAATTAGTTTGTAAATTGCTGGATATAGAGGAAGTGATCAAAGATGATGAACAAGCATGTATGTTATTGAATTCTCTTCCGGTATCATATGAGTTATTTAAGGATACAATGTGCACCATAAATAAAACTCTGAGTGTCGACACTGTTATCTCAGCCCTTCAAGGGAAGGCCATGAGAATGTTAAACGATGATATAGGGACATCTTCTGATGCACTGATTATGAGAGGAAGAAATTCTGAGCAAAATACAGGATCTTCAAGACCTATATCTAAATCCAAGGGAAAGGGCAAAGGAAAACTAATGTGCTGGAACTCTGGGATATTTGGACACATGACAAAGGATTGTACCAATCCTAAAGTGAAAAAAGAAAATTCAGCGGCTTCTTCCAAGAAAGTCAATGTTGTCACATCTGATGAAGAGACAAGTGGTGGTGATGTATTGTTTATGTCCATGATTGGACACTTGCACAACAATCATGAAGATGAGTGGATCCTCGACACAGAAGCATCATATCACATGACTCCTTATCAGAGTTAGTTCGCCGGTTACAGAGAATGTGATGGTAGATAGATCTTTATGGGTAATGATAATGCATGTAATGTTGTGGCTATTAGTATGGTGAACATCAAGATGTTTGATGGGATGGAGCGTACCCTGACTGATATCAGGCACGTTCCTGATATGAAGAAAAGTCTGACTTCTCTCAGTGCACTCAAGACTATAGGGTGCAAGTTAACCGGCGTCAATGGTGTCCTTAAAGTAACAAAATGGGCACTCGTGGTTATGAGAGCGCAAAGGCACAGAAAGCTTTACAGGTTGATTGGAAGCACTTAAAAGGGTGGTGTGGTACCGAATCTTGAAGATTCCATATCTGTACGTATATGACATACTCGTATGGGCTACATGAGCGAGCGAGGCATGAAGGTACTATCTGATCATTGTTTGATTCTAGCTTTTAAAAATTTTGATTTAGATATATGCGAGCATTGTATATATGGTAAACAATCTATATTATCTTTTAAAACTGGAAAACATATATGTAAGGAAGTGCTTGATTATATGCACTCTAAAGTATGAGGGCTATCACCAGAGATTTTCATTGAAGGGTCGTCATAGTTTGTTTCATTTATTGACAACTACTCCAGGAAAGTTTGAGTTTACTTCATGAAACGTAAATATGAAGTTTTTACCATATTCAAACAATGAAAGACAATGGTGGAAAAATAATCAGGGCGAAAAATAAAGGTTTTAAGGACTAACAATGGTGGAGAATTTACTTCTACTGAATTTAATGAATATTGTAAAGATAAATGGATTATTAGGCACAACACAGTGCGCCACACGCTCAAACAAAACGGTGTGGTTGAGTGAATGAATAGGACTCTTTTAGAGAGGGCTCGATGCATATTAAGTAATGTTACGTTGGGCAATGACTTATGGACTGAGACCGTTAACACTACTTGCTATTTGGTGAACCGGTCTCCTTCTACGGCAACTGAATGCAAAATTTCAGAGGAAGTATGGAGTGGTCATAAGGTCGACTACTCAAATTTACACATATTTGGTTGTAAAGCTTACTCTTATATACCATCAGTTGAGAGAAATAAGCTAGACCATAAAGTCAAAAAGTACATTTTTGTTGGCTATGGTGTTGGTGTGAAAGGTTCCAGGTTATTCGACAAGGTCACACGCAAGGTCATTACTAGCCATGACGTCAAATTCAATGAGAGCTCTCTATTCCGCAAGAATGATCAAGAGAAGCAAGAGGAACTAGAAAGGTTGATCATAGACGTCCAAATTGACACAGATGATACTTAGGCAGAGACAGATGCGCAGACAGAGGTATAGGAGTAGGTGGAGCAGCCACCTGTGAGAAGTAACCCATCGCGTGATCGCAGGTTACCGGCAAGATACATGGATGACCTAATATTGCATATGCCTTCATTACAGATGAGGGGACCCATCTACTATTTAAGAGGCTCTCAGTGAGCTTGATGCAGAAAAGTGGAAGGCGGCCATGGACGCTGAGATGGACTCGTTGCACAAAAATTACACATGGAAGTTGGTGGAGCTTTCAGTAGCCGAAAAATGATCAGATACAAATGGTTATTCAAAAGGAAATAGGAGAAATACAAAGCTAGATTGGTAGTGAAGGGTTATACTTAGAGAGAAGGAATCGACTTTACAGAGATATTCACGCCAGTGGTTATGCAAGTGTCTATCAGATTCGTATTCGCACTGGTTGCCCAATATGATCTCGAGCTGGAACAGATGGATGTCAAGATTGCTTTCCTACATAGGGAGTTGGAAGAGCAGATCTGCATGAAGTAACCAAAGAGCTATGAATTTAAAAGGGCAGAGAAAAATGTTTACAGGTTAATGAGATCGTTGTATGGCCTGAAACAGTCACCTAGGCAGTGGTATAAAAAATTTGATTCTTTTATGTTGAGTCAGAAATTTACTAGGAGTGAATATGATCACTATGTTTATTATACGACACTGATTGATGGCAGATTCATCATCCTAGTATTGTATGTTGATGATATATTGATTGCCAGTCATTATATGTTTGAAATCAACGTTCTGAAAGCTCAGTTATCACGGACATCCGAGATGAAAGATCTGGGGGCTGCAAAGAGGGTTTTCGGTAAAGATATTTATACAGATAGGAAGAGGAGCAGACTTTGGTTATTACAGACAATACCTTGAAAAGGTGTTGATCAAATATGAGATGGAGCAAGCAAACCCGGTGAGCATTCCCCATGTGGCTCACTTCAAGCTTTTCTTAGAACAATGTCCTAAATCAAATGAGGAAAAACAAGTTATGTCTCATGTGCCTTATTCGAATGCAGTTGGTAGTTTAATGTATGTCATGGTCTGTACGAGACTAGATATTTCACAGGCAGTCGGTGTTGTGAGTAGATACATGTCAAACCCTGACAAACAACATTGGGAAGCAGTGAAATGACTACTTTGATACATTCAAGGTACAAAAGACTACATCTTAATTTTTGAGAAGACAGGTGCAAAGTTGGTAGGGTATGTGGATTTAGACTACGCAAACAGTGTGGATTCCATAAATTCTACTTCAGGATATTTGTTTATACTAGCGGGTGGAGCAATTAGTTGGATGTCAAAGCTTCAGCTCATGATGGCTCTTTTCACAACTGAAGCAGAATATATGACAGTGACGGAAGCGTTTAAGGAAAGTGTTTAGTTAAGAGGCATGATAAATCTATTGGGACTTCAGCAAGAGGTCGTGCTGGTTAACTGTGATAGCGAGAATGCTATCAATTTGTTCAAAAATTTTGTTTATCACTCTCGTACTAAACACATTGATATTCGTCACCATTTTATCCGACAGGTGCTTGAGGAAGGAGGCGTAACACTGGAGAAGATTCACACCAGCGTGAATTCGGCAGACATGCTCACCAAGGTCGTTCCAATAGAGAAGTTCAAGTTCTGTGCAACTTGTTTGGGCTTGACGATGGTATAAAAGAAGGATGGAGTGTGTACGAGAAGCGTTGATTGAAGATATGATGTGATGCAGAGATAAGAGAAGAGGTAAAAAGGCTACACGTTTGAAGATTGAAGACATGGTGGAGATTGTTGTTAAAAAGGATATCTTAAATCTTAATCCGAGATGCTCGACTAGTCGAGGGACTGACTCAACTAATCGAAGCTCCCTTCGACTAGTCGAAGCCTTGCGTCGACTAGTCGAGGGTTACGTAGACAATGTGAGGTTTGTGCATGGACTGCCTAAATTTGAGGTGGTTTCTAGGGATATTCGTAAGTGGGAGTTCCCCATCTGTAAATATGAATCCCTATGGCCGTTCTCAGGCATTCTAAAGCTTCCTAAAGATATTCTAAGGGTTTCTTAAAGGGTTTTAGGGTTTGCAAAGGGTATAGCAAAGGTGAGATTCAAGCTTGTTTGAATCGGATAAGTCTTTTTCTCCTTGTAATTTTTGCTTTCATAGTGGATTTCTGTCGCTTTGTGTTGTGGTTTTTTCCCGAAAGGGTTTTTCATGTTAAATCTTTGTGTACTCTTGTGTTTGCTTAGTGTCATTGGATTGTTATCCTAGATCCATCTCTGTGTGATTCCGCAGCCCGAATTCCAACAAAAATCCCCTCAAACCCCCCAAATCTATGGTGCCAAACGACCCCTAAGGAGTCACAATATATTTGTAAAAAGTAAGTCTGGAGTAACTTCTATGCAAGCATGAAGGGAATGAATGATTTCATGCAAATGAGATTTACCTTGTCCACATCAAGTGCACCACCATGTGTTTGCACAGCCCCCAAAATCAAGCCCATTCAATTCTCAGGTGGACTACACATTGATAACAATTGAGATGAGAAGTCTCATTATTAAAATCATTGAAATTTCACATGGGGTCCACTATTGCTTGCGTATGCCATCCAACCACTCATCTTACTTCCCACACCAAGATAAATGAATTCCTCATGAATCAAGACAATGCAAGACTCATGTGGAGCCACAACACATGAATTTAGAGATTTTAAGAAGATTTCACACAGTTTCCTTTGGAGTGGCCAACCTAAGTCTTGGATTTAATTATTTTTAAGATCTATGGTGAAAATGTGATTGTGCACCGGATGAAAGGGATGGACCTCATGCATTTTTTGTCTTACTAAGTGCTTAGATATTGCAAGTAAAGCTTTCAAAGTGTGCGGATGCAGACCCAAGCTAGGCTAGGCAATCCTTTATAAAAAGTAGTACAAAAATACTGAAATAACTATCCACACCTCATTAATTTAGTTAAACTTTAGTAATTGATGTTTATTTAGAGGAACACTAAAGTGTCTTTTCATTAAAATTGTTGTTTTAGGTGGACTTTTATAGTCATTATCCATTTCCAAGAACGTCATGTCACCACATCAGCTCTTTCTAAAAACAATCTAAATGCAGCAATTGTTGTTCAATGATAAAAGGCATATTGCTAAAGGTGCATATGTGTAAAGTGCCTTTAAACCCTTACTAGCACACAATGTGCCAAACACCTTCAACACATGTTGAGCCCTCTAAGCATGAAACTTTGCAACTCGGATAAACTCATTTAGTCCTAAGTCAGGTCAAGACACAGTCAGGAATGGCTCATCTGAGTCAGTTGCATCAGGCATATTTTCAATGCTGATTCGAGTGCCAGGCCCAATTGTTTGTATGCTAATCTCTCTCTCTCTCTCTCTCTCTCTCTCTCTCTCTCTCAATTTTACTAGTGTTCTCATCTTTATAGGACACTGACGATGTCTGCAAAGTTTTTAATTTTTGTGTGGAATGCTCAATTATACATCCCAACTATTCATTCAATATTGCAATCAGAAGCAAGTCATGGTAGAAGAATGGCACTAATTGGCTGATCCCAACCTATACATGAGGACAATTTGCTTTAACCGTATGTTTTTTACTAGCCACAGATCGTATAGTTAGAATATCATTGAGCTGGACAAAGTTAACTGTGGGCTCAACTATGTCATGTCTATCTCAAAAGTCACAAGCCACAGCACAAACGTAGACCATCAATTGGACAGATGAGAAGAAAATCAATTAAAAATTCAATTTCAACAAGTAAGCATCTATCCAGTAATCAAAAGGGACTGTCCAATGAGTTTGATTTCTGGGTTACAACCTATGCAGGTTGTGGCTTATGATAAGTATGGCTCACATTGGGGTAGATACTGTTGGGTGCGGAATTGCCACCCAGACGTGACCCAAATATGAATCAAACAAGCACAAATATATAAAATTCGAGTATGCATAGGGAACACAATGATTTACATGGAAAAATCCTTGTGGGGAAAAAATTGCGTCACAAAGCGACAAGCAATCTGCTATGAAAATCAAATTATAAGAGATGAGCAACTTATAATCAAAATCCTAGAATATAAAACCCTAGATCTCATTTCTTCAAACCCTAGCTCTCATTATAACAATTTTTCAATACCCTAATCACGTATTACACCCATTTATATAACCCTAGACCCATAATTAGAAACAAAACCGTGCTCTTGCACACTTACACAGATGTTACGTGTAACGTCGATCGAACCTTCAATCAATCGACATCAATCGAGCATCCTTCGATTGATCAACGCTAAAATGTTTAATTAATCAAACATGCTCAAAGGTGTCCAGAGAGCTTACATGATTTTATAGAATTATCTCGATCGATCGAGCCTTCATGTTCGATTAATCGAACATGTCCAAAATTGTTCAAAAACAAAATCGGGAAAATCGAAATTTTCTCTATTCGATCGAGACTTTGATTGATCGATCGAACGAGATCTCCTGTTTCAGCACATATTAACAATACCAATTTTAACTATCTCCATTGTGGCTTCAGTCTTCATGATCCACTATTTCGAGTTGCTTCTTTCATCTCTAATTGTCTCCATCATAGCTTCATCATCGTTTCTTGTGCATACTCCGTCTTCATTCATCCTTCCGCCAAGCTGAGAAAAGTGAAACAAAACCTAAACTTCTATGTAAGAACAACTTTCGTAAGTATATTAGTCAAATTCTCGCTTATGTATATCTTATCAAGAGTAACATTGCCTTCCTCTTGTATCTGCTAGATAAAGTAATGACGCACATCAGTATGTTTAGTATGAGAATGGTAGATCGAGTTCTTTATGAAATTGATTGTGCTTTCGCTTTAACAATTCACAAGTACAACCTTCTATTGAAGTCCTAACTCATTCATCATACCTCTCAAACAACTTTCTTGAATGTTTCCATCACTGCCATATATTCTTCTTTGGTTATGGAAAGAGCAACCACATACTGAAGCTTCGACATTCACCTGATCACTCTACCCATTAATATAAACAAGTAACCAGAAGTTAACCTTTTATTGTCCACATTCCCAGCATAATCAACATCCACATAATCTATTAGTTTCTCCTCAAAATTTTCAAATGTCAAGACATAGTCCGTTCTATCTTATATGTAACGAAGTAGCCATTTCATTGCCTCACAGTATTGCTTGCTAGGCTTAAACATGTATATGCTCACAACACCCACTGCATGTGAATATTAGGTCTCATATAGACTATGGCGTACATTAAACTGCCAACTGTGCTTAAATAGGACATACGAGATATATACTACTTTTTTTCACCTGACGTAAGACACTGTTTTGAAGAAAGATGAAAGTGAGCGGCGTAGGGAATGCTAATTGGTTTTGCCTTATCTATCCCAAATTCGAGTATGACATTCTCAAGATACTTCTCTTGAAACAACCTAGTCTGTTCCTTTCCCTATCTCTGTGTATATCAATGATGAGAATTCTCTTTACAACCCCTAGATCTTTTATCAAATGTTTTGGATAAGTGAGCCTTTAATATATTGATTTTAGACATGCTTTAGCTGGCGATAAGTATATCATTAACATAAAATACCAAGATGATAAATTCCACATCATTCAGTGCTCTAAAGTAGACATAGTGATTGAATTCACTTATAGTAAACCCTTGACTCATCATAAAAGAATCAAACTTTTTATACCACTTCCTTGGCGATTATTTCAGGTCGTAAACGACATCTTCAACTTGTAAACCTTATTCTTTGACCTATATAACTCGAATCCTTCTAGTTGTTTCATATATATCTGTTATTCCAATTCCCCATGTAGGAAAGCAATCTTAACATTCACTTATTTCAGCTCAAGATTGTATTAGGCAGCTAGTGCCAACATAAACTTGATAGATATATACTTAACAACAAGTGTGAAAATATTACTTAAGATGACACCCTCCTTTTGCGCATAACCCTTCGCTACTAATCTAGCCTTGTATTTATTATGTTTCTTCCAATAAACCCACATGTGTGCCAGATAGAGCTGGGTAGAATCTAACTCAATCCGGCGGATCCGACCCGATCTGAACCGAACCGAAGGCCTGAATCGGTGCGGATCGAGTAGGACCACTCAGATCCAATCGTACATCGGATCAAGTTCGGATCAGTGGTAAATCCGGACCGATCCGATCCGAATGTATCTGATTCGATATGATCAGACCCGATCCGTACAATGTTCATTCAACACTATTTATTGTAATGTTGTCCACTTGAGATTGGGAAATACCTCATTTTTTGTTTAATACTATAAAATGATCTAGAAAAATAGATGGACAACATGGATGAAATAAAGACATCATGGTGGGGTCCACAGAGCACTGACTATCAGCCATTGGGTGGTGGGAGGGGGAGTAGCCAATCCCTCCTCTTTGTAGCTATGCTCAAGGCTCGAGGTCCATCGAGCATCGAACTTTGACACAAAGATAGGGAAAAGGTTTTATGCTGTTGAGCTCATGGGAACTTCCCATGAGGTCAAGCTATGTGGGCCCCACCGTGATGTGTGTCAAATATCAACACCATGCATTTGATGAGTCCCCTTTAAAGTATGGGATATTCCAAAAATCAGCCGTATACGGAACTCAGGTGGGCCATACCATCTAAAATCATTTGTAGACATTCTTAAAACATATAAAAGCACTTGGTGGGGCCTATCTAAACTTTGGATGCATCTGAAACTTAGTCTAATCCCTCATCCAAGTGGGACACTGTCACGCCCCAAACTTGAAAAACGGGCTCACAAAATTTTTGATCGTCGAATCCGACGTCGACAGCCTCCGTAGTGCCCCATTCTCGGATCCCGGCAGTCACATGCCAGATTCCGATCTTGGGATCCTACAAGGAGGATTTTTAGTATGATTTTTTTGGAGCGTAACCACAAGCATAACCAAGTCACAAAACAACGTCACTACATATCCACTATATCAAAAACTTTAAGTACAATGCGGAAATGAAAATATAGGGTGATCAAAAAGCTCCAAAATGATCAGATGCGCGCTCCTTCCTCAACGCTGTTGCTGTCCAACGATACCTGCACGCAACGGTCGTGCATAAGCTTACAAAAGCTTAGAGGGTGGTGAAAGTGTGTGTAAAGTGAGTGCCAAGTGTACAATATCAGAGTAATGCGAAAATATGCGGTAAGTTCATGAATACTATCAGCTGTACCAAAGCTATATGATGCAAGACATGAATGCTATCTGCCATACCAAGGTCATGCGATGCGAGGCCTATGTAGCCAAATGTCATATGCGAGATGCAAAGTAAGCGTGTCAGTACTCATCAAGTACACATATCAATACAGTTCCTCTCTAGATATCACCGGGGTTTAGTACACTCACACTGACTGCCTCCTCCCTAGCTGCACAGTCAAGCAAGTGGAAGAGACCACACTATCCGCTTGACTAGTAGTCTGCCAATACCTACCCGGCTCGTCGATAGCGGACTCATTTGCAAGCTGGTCAAACTCAGCCTAACTTATAGCCCTCTCACCCGGGTGGATAAGGCCACACACCCTTCCAACCGACCACGATACAGTGAGAGACGCGGCCTACTGGTATTCGGCACTCAGGCGCTCGTGTATCCACTCGGTTTAGACATTGAAGTATCTCCCGGTACCAAAAAAGTTCTGGAACTTTCACTTAAGGACATCCTACGTGCCCACAGTGCTAGAACCAAGCATTTTCGGTATCCGATACGGCCATTCACGATGTGTCTGTGGAGCCACGGCCCTGATGTCGCTAGGGCGTGCAGTGATCACGACACACAATGCGAAATGCATGAGTCACACCGTCAGTCATGCAGCAATCCTGCGTGTACCACGCAATCTTGTGGGGCACTCCGTCTCATAAGGAGTCCCGTAAATGTCTCAGCCTAACGGCTTATGCTACGATCAAACATTCCTCATATCAAGCATATATATGATGCGTATGGGCATGAATCATGGAGTTACACTAATCATGTTATAAGGTGATGAATTATCCTTACAATGCAGATGGGCTTAGACGGCCTACACACAACAAGTACGGCCTATCAATGGGCCCTAGGGAGAATCGTAATGCAGACATTTAACCAACATTATACTTGCAATGTGGACGTCAAACCAACATTGCTCCCAAGGCATAGCCTGCCACAAACCATGAAGAAATCATGCATTGCAATAGACCCTAAGGACAACCCATGGGCCTTAGATACATTAAATGGGCCATATCACATGGGCCTTACATTTATCAAATGGACCGCATTAATGGGCCTCACCAACGGGCCTTATGTACATTGCAATGGGCCATAACTCATGGGCCTTGAATACATCAAAATGGGCCTTATAACATATCAAGGTGGGCCTCAACAACGGGCCACAATTACATCAACATGGGCCTAATAACATGGCCATTTATATTAAATGGGCCGCCCCAACTGGGCCCTATGCATATCAAATGGGCCATACACAAGCTAAGTGGTGATAATGAATTCCACCATTTAAAATTCCTAAGGCCCACCATAAAATATGTTTCCCATCCAACCTAATCATAAATTAACATAGTGATAGATGAAGTGGGAAACAAATATCAACTTAATGGGAAGCTACTATGACCCTTAGAGGTTTTTGAAGGGTGGGCATCATTGACCACTACTTAAATTGTAGGGTCCACTTGAACTTAGATTTGCCTCATTCTTTAACTCATGCCATAAAATGGTCTTTCAAAATGGATAGACGGTTTGGATGCAACATATGCATCATGGTGGGGTCCCCTATCCGTCCAGCAGCCAGCAAAATGGCTGGACGGTCTGAATAAAGCACATGCATCACTGTGGGTCCCACGTGGGCCCCACCATAATGCTTATATGCCATCCAATCCGTTTATAAGGTCACACGTACCTGGGTGAAAAGGGAGAACAAATTTCATCTTGATCCAAAACCTCTGTGGCCACAAAAATGGTTTTAATGGCAGTCGTTCAGACACTGCTGTTTCCAATGATGTGGGCCACATAAGCATTAGATCGGCCTGATCTTCGGAGGGGGCCCATTATAGAGAGGTTCCCACCAAATGGACGGGGTGGATACATAATATACATCAGTGTGGGGCCCACGGCTGGGACCGTGGGTCCCTGTCGTCGCCCGCTACACGCAGCAGCGGTTTGCTGCTTCTGACGTAGTAGTAGACGCTGCCTTGTATTTTTTTTTTGAAAACTCATTTTTCGGAGATTTTTCATACGTGGGGCCCGCATCAGGTAGATCTACCCCAGCCATTGGTCTCTATAGACCATAACAAATTCGTCAAGCCCAATATTGGGCATCTTTCGGCATGTAGAAAAATGTAGGTGCATTTAAACGGTGAAAATCACTATTTTTCTGAAGCATGGCCCGCCGGAAAGTTGGATCAGCCCCATTTTTCTGCTCAACGCCTACAATAGTCTGAGGAAAGGGATGGACGGCGTGGATTGAATTTATATATCAAGGTGGGGCCTGAATGAGTGGCCCACCCCAAAATCTAAAAGGAATTATATATATATATATATATATATATATATATATATATATATATATATATATATATATATACACACACACACACACACACAGTGCACGTCCAGCGTCTCTGGACGCTGGACAGCTTGGCACAATACATAAATATAAGGTGGGCCCTGCTCAGGTGGGCCACCAAATGATGGATAATGTGTATATAATACATATAAAGCAGGCCTCACCTATAAATGACTTGGATCCAACACATGCCTCATGGTGGGGTGCATCCAAGCGGGCCACACAACCATTTCATCACAAAAAGGAAAAGAGAGAGAGAGAGAGAGAGAGAGAGAGAGAGAGAGAGAGAGAGAGAGAGAGAGAGAGAGAGAGAGAGTGGGACACGCATGATGGAGGGACCCCGACACTATGGGCCCTCCCTTGAAATCGATCGTACTTCAAGTGGGTCCCATTGCACGTGGGCCCATTAAATTGAAAATCAATGGTGGAGATCCTTTCTCAACCAAAATGAAAGGTCTAGATGACCCTATTTAAGCAAGAAAATAAACATCATGATGGGGTCCATGGAGAATGGCCCCATCATGGAATGATCATGAGCATTAAGGTGGACCATCGGCCACACTTAAGGTCCAAAGTGAGATCCATACCATCAATCGATAGGCCTCACTTGGCCCTTCATCTAAAAATAATGGAATGTAAACCTATAGAAGCACCCACTGTCGATCCTTTTGGTCCGTTGGAAAGCCAATCTCCTTGTGCTTCACTTTGATGGAGGGAGATGAGGTTTGAATGGCTAGGATGAAGGTTGAAGGGATGGGAAAGTTGGCCACCAAAAATCACTTTTCTCTCTTGAAAATGGTTGGACGTGAGAGGCTCTTGCTTGCTTGGGAAATGTGATGAGAAATGAGAGAGAGAGAGGGTTGTAAGGAGAGAGAGTGATGGATGTGAGTGATGGGTGAGGTGATGGTGTACTTGACAAGTATGGGTATGTAAGAGAGAGGGTGAGAGAGAGTTGACTTGGTGGTTGCCTAACTTGTGGAGAAAGAAAGCATGGGTGCTCTTGTACTTGACATGAGGTGATGGATGGGATTGATTGATTGGATTGATTTGACATGTTATAGAGATTCTCCTGGGATTGCAAACGCACGGCGTTTTCTTCGAAATAAACGCCGGCTCACATCTCTTAGCCAAGGTATCAGATCAGCGACGGTGCGGTCGCAATGGTACAAGTCTCGGATTAAGCCGACTCAAATCTACGGGATTCGACTTACGGTCGCGTGCAAATATTGATTATACATCGCAGGTTGCCGGAATTCGACAGGAAGGTTCGCAACAGTCGACGGAACAGTACGGACTAGGATACGGGTCTTACAGACACACATAATGGATGGTCTGGATTTGTGAACTATACCTTGGTGGGCCCAAAAAATGATCATGAATGTTTTAATGGGAGGGTAAGCCGTAACCCCTCTCAACATTTGTACGTAAGCGGACGGGCAGGCGTACTACGCACCCTGCAAGCTGGTGTATTGATGTCACTATGGGTCCCATCATGAAGTGTGTGTCATATCCAAACCGTCCATCCAATTGGCGGGCTCGTCTTAAGGCTCGAGCTGAAAAATAAGACAGATCTAAAGATCAAGTGGACCACACTGCAAAAAGCAGTGGGGGTTGAACGTTTACCATTGAAACAGAGGATTCAATTTGAACGATACCCAACCCAATCCGACTTGATTTCCCTGACCGTGTTGGACTCGGTTCGTGTTTTGCCAGCAACGCGACGGATTGGATCGAGTCAGAGGACCCAGACTTGGTCCCAGATTGGATCAAGTTCGGGTAAGGCCATTGAAAGTTTCGGACTAAGTCGAGTTGGACCCAATCCGGTCCGACTTGACTCGGTGCCCACCTCTAGTGCCAGACACACGTCGTGTCACCACATAGAGGTTTTCTATTAGATCACATCAGGCGCCAAAAATGGAAACTCAGAAACTTTTAATTGTTGGCATCCAAATTCATGATTAAGAACAAAGACACAGATGATCCACATTCAATGGGGGAGAGATCAAACATCAAGCGTCTGGGATATTTCAAATTGGGAGATTTTGGAGTCAGGGTGCGTCCATGACGAGGGTCATCGGATCAATGGCTCCGATGAAGCAAACATGGCCCCACATTAACCGAATATGCGCCTTATCATGGGGAACTATGGTCCATGGTTAAGCAATCTTGGCCATGATGACCTTACAATGGACAGGGAATGGCCCAAAAATCTCCTACATCCAAAAATCATAAACCTTCAAGTACTCACGCAGAAATAGATGATTAAGAAACAAGGTAAACCACCGCTCGTCATTCAATAAAAATCGCAAATCCACATTGAACCCCATCAGATCAATGATCTGGATTACCGAACCATGGACCTTTAGACATATGGAATTGAAAACCTCAACAACTATGCATCATTCCTCTCTTATACTACCGGAATAACAAAGAAGATCTGATCACCTACAGCCGGTTGTACGCTACACTATCATTTTCTTAAGCCTTGGGGATTTTTTCTTTCTATTTTTACCCTAAAAAATATAATGTATTTTGGAGGGAAGGTGAGGTTTTCTTAACCATCTTTATGCAGTCCATTGATCGAAGGGTTGGGATCCACGAATCTTGTAATTTTTGAGAACCCACTGCCAATTTCTTGCATCTGATGAGACTAACGGTTTGAATCACCAATGGCTCCAAAAGCATACATCATGTGTATGGTCTGTGGCCTATTTTCTACGAAGTGTCACATGCAGCCGGCCAATCCGAGGAAGTATATTAATCCCTAATCCCGAATTTGTGAATAAGGCTACCATTCCACAAGATCCAACCCATCCACTAAGTGGGTCCCATGATGTAGAGCTACTGCCTTGAAAATAAGGGAACGGATTGGCTACTCGCATGGTGGTCGGTGCTCTTTGGGCCCCACCATGATGTATGTGTTTCATCCATTTTTACCAAAAATGAGATGGATATAAATCTCACGTGGACCACAACACAGGAAAATAATAGTGATTGGATATCCACCATTAAAATCCTCCTATGGCCCACTGCACTGTTTATTTGACATCCAATATGTTGATTAGATCATAAATACTCAGATGAAGGGAAAAAAAACAAAGATCAGCTTGATCCAAAACTTTTATAGCCCCCAAAAAGTTTTTAATGGTCGAAGTTCACTCAACACTGTTTCCTGTAATGTGGTCCACTTGAGAAATACCTCATTTTTTCGTCTCATATTATAAAATGATCTAGAAAAATAGATGGACGGCATGGATGAAACAAATACATCATGGTGGTGGGGGGAGTAGCCAATCCGTTTCCTGAAAATAAGGCCTGTGAGTGGGTCCCCCATTCCTGAAACAAATGGATGGTCTAAAAAGACGTGGCTAAATTCTTTCTAAGAAGCTTTCGATCGGTGATAAACTGTATTTTGGGCCAGTCATCGACAAGGTCGGTCCCACCTCACGGATGGATGTTGTGTACAGGTGCCACGTAAGCACATGTGAGATGTTGTGTACAAGTGCCACATAAGCACATGTGAGATGGGATGCCTATGTACACGTGTATAGTTTTACAAAAACCTCCAGGTGTTGTATCTCTCGATGTCTCGCTTTTCATAAGCAGGCCCAGATATGTGAATGTGTCTGTTGCAAAGTCACCGGCACCTCCAAATGATACATTGGCTTTGGTGACTCCTCCTCACATGTGGCACTGTTTTCAAGCAATCCAGACCATCCAAATTGTGGCTTGCATTGTGGATAGAGCAAAAATATAAAATCACACTGATCAAGCACTCTTAACCATCCAATTAATGCCCATCATTTGGATGGTTAAAAAATAGTGATTGATCAGAAATCAGATGGTCGATAATATCTTCTCCGTGCAAATTTTTCCTTATGGTCTATCCACAATTGTTCAGTGATTTGGACGGTTTGGATTCAGAGTCACCACCATTTTTTAACGGTGCATAACTAACATAGGAGACTCGCCCTTCAGGGAATAGATCATTTCATTGCAATATCTTTACACTGTTTCAATAACCTAATGACAGCATCATACTCTTAAAATAATTTAATGGCATCGTCTTAAGATAGCTAAACCACTCCCTAGCTAGTTTTGGACAAACGAGGTGGACATATATAATCCCATCCGTTCATCAGTTTTGTGCCAAGTGGTTCAATGGTTCTGTGATCTAGATCGTTGATATGAACAGTACTGCCATGGATGGGAGATGGGCCAAAAATTTCCGTGATGGAATAATCCTTACCATTCAATCAATGACCTGCAAATAGATGGGTGTAAAAAAAATAAAATCAACGGTCCACATTCACTGATAGACATTCAATGATACTAGTATCTTTCAATATGTTAGATTTTTGAGTCATGGTCCATCAATGGTGGGGCCCATCAGACCAACCTTTTGGATCAACAAACCAAGGATCACACTCATAAAAAAAGGTCTTCTCATTTGAGAAAAATCTTAATTTGCTAACTTTCTCATACACAATGCATACTACTATAATCCATGCCTTAAACATGATTAATTACACAAAACAAAACCATTAACGATAGAAGAAGCTCATCTCTTTCTAAGGTTATCTACTTCTAAGAGGATTCATCTCCTTATCTACCTAAACAATTACAATTATTCAAATAATCAATGATTATTATAAGATGATTACCATCGCACTCCTCGGGTGGTAACCATATATAATCCATCAAGATCCCTTTGTAAACCATCCAATCCTTTCCAATGGCGAAGATCTACCCTCAAGCTCTTCTCTCCACTTCATCGTCCAAAAACATGACTTCCAAAAGAGAAATTTTTACAATATGGATGAAATCATTAGTATTCAATGGCAATGGTTGCACCATCTTCGATTCCGATGGTCAGATCATTTACCGCATCGACAACTACGATAACAAGGGCAGCGATGAAGTTTATCTTATGGATCTTAGAGACAAAATTCTATTTACCATACTTAGAAAGGTGAGAACATCTACTTATAAGCATTTTTAAATGTAATTTATAGCTAATCGCATTGCGAAAGCATTGAATTGAAATGGGTTTTCTTTATTTTCTTCTATCTAATCAGAAACTGAGAGTTTTCGGACGTTGGGAAGGTTACAAATGCAATGGTTCCAAGATAGAAGAGGAAAAGCCATCGTTTCAAGTTCAGAAGCCATGCAGGATCCTTAAAAGAGATTCATGTTGTGAAGTTAAAGTGGGATGGAATAAAGATCGACCGAGTCGCTACCAGATAGTAGGAAAGGCGGGCGGGCCAGCTTGCAAGATTGTAGACCAAGCTGGAGTTCTTGTTGCAGAGGTGAGTCTTATATATTTTTGAGCATCTGTTTATGACATGGACCGGGCTCGTTCGAACCTGAGTCAGGTAGCAACTCGACTGAGTCAGGTTGAGTCACCTTATAAAGCCGAGTCGATTCCGAGTGAGACTAGTCATCAATCCTTAGTACCTTGTGATAATAGCATTTTCAAATTCTATTCAGTTGGTTCTAATTTGTTATTTGGAATTTGTTTGTTTGGACAGCTCAAGCAGAAGCAATCAAGCTCAGGAATAGTGTTGGGAGACGATGTATTGAGCTTGGTGGTGGAGCCCAACACAGACCATTCCCTTATCATGGGCCTTGTGGTGGTGCATGGACTGATCAATCATTGCATGTGAAAACATCTCACTCTTCATACCTAATCCAAAGAGTTCAGATGCGGACTAGGCCGAGTAAAATCAAGATTTTGAGTAGCCCATCTTGGTAGGCCCGGCCCAACCATTTCAAAATCCGGCCCCACACAACATGGGCTTTGAAAATGGTCTTTTTAACATAAACGACTGACTGTAACTGAGCTGAGAGGCTTTTTAATTCATGTAAAAATTCATCATATATGTGTGGCTTACTTGATGATTGTACCAGCCTGATTTTTCGCACATGTTATGGGCAGTGTCCCGACCTGATGAATGGTCCAGATCTCTGATACATGTGCTGTAGCCCCACATCGGCCCCATGACATGAGGGGCCTGTGATTCAAGTCATTGAGGCCCATCATGTTAATGAGAGAAAGATCTGGCACTCTTAGAGCACCATAAGCTATAGTGCTCCTAGTGCATTGCGACCCTTGGGAAATCCAATTGATCAATCTGGACCGTCCATTAGGTGGACCATACGTTTCTTGATCCAATGCGACTAATAGTCTTTGAAATGGTGGTCAGGATCGTCTATACAAAATAGGCCCAATTAATGAATTGTTCTGTCTATTTGTTGGATGCCATCAAGGATCAGTTTTTGCTTATAAAGAATAGTTTTTATAGGCAATCCTACCATCCGATCCATGGGCTAGAAAATGAATGGCCAACAGGTCATCCAATAGATGTGATTTGGTACCCCTACCAAATGTGTGGTGAATGTAATGGACGGTCTGGATATGTCGGTTGGATTGGACTGCCCAAGAGTCTAGATGAAACTAGGGTTACAATTTAAAAAGTGGTCGCGACTCATCCTTGAAATACGTGTCACTGATGTACAGCCATCCAGACCATTTAAACTGTGAGTCCCGTTGTGGATGCAACATATCTCTGAAATCAATCACACTGAGTAAGCAATCCTAACCATCCAATTAATGGCTATCACATGGATTGTTCGGGGGAAAGTAGTGGATCAAAATTGAAAGGAAAAATCAGATAGTTAAAAGTGAGTTTTTTAGGCTAATATCATCTAAAGGTGAGGGGTGTATATTGATATTTCACTGTAATTAAAACCTGCTCACAGGTGGGGCCTACGGATGGTTTTATCCAAGCTGTTGATATGATCAACCCCATGTGGATTGACCGCCAAGTCTCTAAAAGTAGATCTTGGAGGATATTATTTTGGCATGGTTCATCCATGATGGGAACCACGAGCTCAATGGAATGGATCACCAAAACCTGGGCTCCACATATACAAAACTGATGCAGAACTGGATCCCCGTCAATTAATGCAACCCAAGCTTACTATTTGGTGTGGTTCACTTGAGGGTTGGATCTGCTCATTTTTAGTGTCATATCTTAAAATGATAGGAGAAAAGGGATGGACGACGTGGATAAATAGATACATCACGGTGGGGCCCTCACAGATCTGACCGTTCGTGGCTAGAGACGGACGGGGTGGGACGCAATCCGCGTACCATCGCACCATCCCTTGTTAGACCTTAGACATGGCAACGTGTACCGTAATCCAGACCGTCCAAATCATTGGGCTCGATGTGGATGTACCACACAACCTGAAATTAAACTTGACTGACAATCCTAATCATCTGATAGCTTTATATAAAATTCACAGCTAAAAAAGAAATTAGTTAGCGGTTCATCTTCAATGCACAAAGTCAGATGGTTAAGATCATCCCATCAGTGGTTGGTTACCATGATTCTGATGGCCTGGATTTCATCAGCCACGGCCTGAACTAATACTTTATTAGCTTTCACATACACCCACGTGATCAGCTAACACAATATACAATGTATGTAGGTGCAATGGATCCTTTTATTCACATCCTCTGAATAATAATTTAAATATATATTATAGGGCTTTGCTGAGCAAACAAGCCAATCAAGCCGGAAGCGGATTGCTTCCTACCCCCGTCCAGGCAGGACTCTGTAGGACCCACCATAATGTAAGTGTTTTATCCACACCGTTAATGGATTTTATCAGATCATTTTAAGTTTTGATGCTAAAAATGAGGCACGTCCACAGCTCCAGTGGACCACACCAAAGGAAGCTGCAGTGATAATGACCCTCACCCTTGAATCCTTTCTAAGGGCCACCGTGATGGTTTTTTACCATCCAACCTATTCATATGGTCATATGGACGTGGGTGAAGTGAAAACGCAAATATCAGCTTGATCCGAAACTTCTCCAGTTCCCAAGAAGTTTGTAATGGTGGACGTTTAATCCCTACTTTGTGGTTCACTTAAACCTGGAACCTGCCTCATTTTTTTGCATAATATCTTAAAATTATCTGAGGAAAACGATGAACGTCGTGGATAAAACACTTAAATCACAGTGGGCCCCACAGAGCCCTGCCCGGACGGTAGGGTAGGACGCAATCCGCGTCCAATCAAGCCTATACAAGGGAGGTCTGTACATGCCATCACAGGTGCTAGGGTGGTCGCCAGATGCAATATCCACCCCGTCCATCAGTAAGGTCTGATCTTGTATATTTATTTTTATTTTTCTCTCAAAAGTAAATCGAGTTCATATTCAGCAGTTTGGAGACAGTTAAAAAGAGTTTCGACAGCTAAGAAACTTCAGCCAAGTTTTTATCATCCATTCATTTGTTTGATAACATGTGGTGTACCTGACAAGTGGACCAATGTGATTATTGGTTAAGGGCATTTAAATAGTGGTACCCCTCTGATGAACTGGATTGGATCTAGTACCAATATGACATTGTGGCACGTGCGGTGCGTACGTTATTGAGATGGTATGGTATCTTCACCTGTACGGTTGACGTACCGTACCATCGTGTGAGAGTCTCCAATCCTAAAATAATTTTAAAAAAAAGAATAAAAGAATAAAAGAAAGGTAAGGGATGAATGTTAGGGAACTGCGGAACCACACCGTGTAATCAAGCAAAGTGCCCGTAACTCAAAATTTACTTAGGTAAAGACTCGTAGGAAAAAATCGTAGCACGGAGTGATAAATAATACACTGTGAAGATAGAATTTACAAGATTTAAAGTTTTACTGATTCAAACAATCCTCAGATATACTTACTCAAACTCTACCTATGCTCATGAATTCTTCAGAAAGAAATAGAAAACTTTAATACAACTCATGATACTTAATTTCATCAAAAAAATTTAAAAATTCCATGTTAGTTGGTGGAATATTTTGGTGTTGCTATTTGACAAAAGATCCTCGATGGGGTGTCAATGCCATCAAAGATTCCATAAAAATTGTGCGCATAATTGTGTAAGTGCGTATGCTGTTTCATATTCCAATTGTGATAGTATATATATTAGATGTAATCAGGATTAAGTTATGGAGGTGTATTAGAGTTTTTTAATTTGTTCCTAAGGGTTTAAGGGCATAGTTAGAGTTTGAGGAAGTAGATTCCAAAATCGAATAGGTAAGACTCTATCTCCAATATTTATTATTTCAATGGTATGCTACTCGTTGCTTTGTGCCGTGGTTTTTTCCTGCAAGGTTTTTTTTATCTATAATTTGGATTGTTCTTATTTGGTTTGGTTATGTGATTGCGTGTACTACACTCGATTTGTATATTTGTGTTTCCACGGTTCCCCATGTGTGTTTATGCGGTTTCCCAACAATGAATACATCATACATGGAGAGAGAGAGAGAGAGAGAGAGAGTCAAGCAAATAAACAAGAGGGTCCTTCCAAGTGAGCAGGCTTTCATGTGCTGCGCTGTAGGAATATACAATGCGAGCATGTTTATATCAATTGCCCAAACCAAGCTATAAACAATACAAGAAACGTCATTCGTTTTGGGGCCTATTTCGAAGAGGATGCTTCACCTTATCTACCTCAACTATAATAATCCAATAACCCATGATTATCATCTGCTAATTATATTATATATCTATTTATATATGTCTATGCATATATAATCCATGGACATCCCTTCAAAGCCCATCCAATCCTTTCTGATGGCAAAGGTCTTTCCTCAACCTCTCCTTTCTCCTTCTCCTTCACCATCTTCTTCAAACTACACAACTTCAAACAGAGAAGTTTTTACCATATGGATGAAATCGCTGGTATTCAACAGCAACGGTTGCACTGTCTTTGATGCCAGCGGTGAGATCGTCTACTGTATCGACAACTACAATGAAAAGTGTTGCGACGAAGTCTATCTTATGGATCTTAAAGGCAAAGTTCTATTGATCACCATAGTTTAGAAGGTAAGAAAATCTACTTCTTAGCATCATTTTATGGAAATTTATCATTAGTGTTGTTCTAAAAGCATTGAATTCATATGGGTGTTCTTTATTTTCTTCTATATGCAGAAACTTCGAGTGTTTGAATGTTGGGAGGGATATAAATGTAATGATTCCAAGATAGAGGAGGAGAAGCCATGGTTTAGAGTAAGAAAGCCATGCGGTCTTCTTAAACAGGACTCACCTTGTGAAGTTAGTGTTGGGTGGGATAAAGATCGACCGACTTGATATAAGATAGTCAGATCGGCGGGCCAGTCGGCATGCAAGATGGTAGACCAAGCTGGAGAACTTGTTGCTGAGGTGAGTCTTTTAAATAGTCAAAAGGAATTAATTGCCTTTTAGATAAGAGCTTTCAAAGTCTTTTCAATTGGTTCTGATTTTTTCTTTGCAATTTGTTTGTTTGGATAGGTCAAGCAAAAGCAATCAAGCTCAGGAGTTGTGTTGGGAGATGATGTTTTGAGTATGGTGGTGGAGCCCAACACTGACCATTCCCTTATCATGGGCATTGTGGTAGTGAATGGCCTGATCAATCATAGAATGTGAAGCATCTCATTCTTCATAGCAAGTCCCAAACGGTTCTCATCTAGAGATGTGAAAGTGAAGAGAATAGAAATCTGTTGATTGAAGTTCTTGGATATAGGTGTGGTCCACAACATGGTTCTAAACCTATACTCGCTACTCATGAAGATGTGCATGGAAGTTTTAAGAGAGAGGGTATGCGACCACACCCGCATATCGATTGGAAGAGGCGGCTGCAAGCTTGAGGTCGATTCCTCATAAACTTACTGGAAAATGGAAGGAAATTTTTTATTTTTTAATTTTTTTTAACACCATGACTATAGTCTTCAGTGCTGAAGAATGGCATGAAATGGAGTCATAACAAGCTGACCATGTAAATTGTATAACATAGCATTCTGACCATGCTAAATTTGTAATTTGATAACATTCTTTATTTATTTATAAAAATTAAGATTTCCCATACAACTTGCTTTGAGAATTTGTACGGCCTTCTCACCATTGAATATGTGAAAGTTTGTAAACAAAGATAACCATTTCAGTATCTTAATTTTAAAATGACTTCAGATATTCTCCTAATAGGGTGGCAGCTTCCTACCATAAATTGTTGGCTGTATAAGCCAGAGCTTTTCTTGGCTTTACAAAGCCTTACACAACTCAGAAATCAAATCTGATGCGGAAGGAAGAAAGAGAGAAGAAAAACAGAATTTTTTTTTCTTTTAAACTATTTTGCTGCTGCAAACTTTTCACACTTGCTATTGACTTGCTTGCTTCAACCGGATACACAAGATGCCAGTTAATAGGCATTTGAATGTAAGGTGAAAAAATAAAACTGCTCCTGCTAGGACCTTCTAACACTTAAATGTTCCTAGAAAATACACAAGCATTTTCATCTTCCAAGAGCATCTCCATGGGAAGTGTTGCTGTGCTCTGGAAGATGAATAGTCACAGTAAATGCAGGGCTTTGGTTTGCACTTCCAACACTCCTCTTCAAACCAAAACCGGCTTCATTCCGAGCATCGTTCTTAGTCGTTTGAATGCATCTTTCGGCAATGCCTTTATGAAAATATCCACCACCTGTTCCGTAGTATGATAATACTTTAATTTCATCATTTTCTGCTTCGCATGATCTCTCAGAAAATGGTATCGAGTATCAATGTGTTTGCTTCTTCCATATTGCACTGGATTTTTGGCTAGCTCGATTGCCGACTTGTTATCCGCATATATGACTGTGGATTCTTCTTGCGGATGCTTCAGTTCCTTTAGTAGGTTTCTCAACCAAATTCCCTCACATACAGTGGACGATGCTGCCACGTACTCTGCTTCACATGTGGACAGGGCGACCACACTTTGCTTCTTTGAATTTCATGTGAAAGCGGTCATTCCGAGGTAGAATACATAGCCATAGCTAGTGGTGTTCTTTCTTTCATCTTGGTCACCTCCCCAATCACTGTCTGAGTATCCATATAGCATTGCTTCATCATCGTATGGATAGAAAAGACCGAATTCAATTGTTCCTTTAACGTACCTGAGGATTCTTTTTGCGGCTAGCCAGTGTAATTCTTTTGGTGCTTCCATGTACCTACTTAGAAGCCCAACACTATAGATGATATCCGGCCACCTTGTGATTGTGAAGTACCTTAGGCTTCCAATCAGACTCTTGAACATAGTCGAGTCAACCCTTCTTCCTTATCCGTCCTTTGTCAGTTATAAGCCCGTTGCTACAGGCGTATTTACGGCATTGCAATTGACCATCTTGAACTTTTCAAGCAATTCCTTGGCATACTTCTTCTGAAATATATAGATGCCATCATGTTGTTGCTTCACTTCAATGCCCAGAAAAAAGGACATCAGATCTCCGTCGGTCATTTCGAACTCCTTAAACATGGCCTTTTTGAATTCGTCAAACATCGGTCGGCTGTTTCCTGTAAACAGTAAATCATCAATATACAGGCATGTTATAAGCATATCACCATGAGTATTCTTCTTGATGTAAATTGCATGCTCATATGGACATTGGGGGAAGCCGTTCTCTTGAAGATAGTTGTCGATGCGTGCATTCCAAGCACGTGGAGCTCGCTTCAACCCATAGAGGGCTTTCTTCAGTCAATACATCTTGTATTTCTCCCCTTGCATAACAAAGCCTTCAGGCTGGTCAACATAGACCTCTTCTTCTAGAATTTCATTCAAGAATGCAGATTTCACATCGAGTTGATAGATCATCCAACTGTGATGGGCTGCAAGGGAGATAATCATCCTCATAGTGTCAAGGCGAGCAACAGGAGCGAAGACTTCTTCATAGTCTACCTCGCACTTTTGTTTGTAGCCCTTTACTACGAGCCTTGCCTTGTAGCGATCAATCTCACCATCAGCATTTCGCTTGATCTTGTATACCCATTTGACGCTAATAGTTTTCGGGCCATTAAGAAGCGTAATCAAATCCCATGTGTCATTTTTCTCAATGAAATGAATTTTTTCTTTCATAGTAATTCTCCAACATTCTTCTTTTATGGCCTCTTGAAATGTTAGAGGCTCATGATCTGCATACAAGTAGAAAAGATTGACCTCTTCAGTTTGCTCATAGATGTCGCTTAAGCTTTTCATTTTTATAGGTGCCATGGGTGAGGACGAGTTGGCCGAATTTTGACTTGATGGAGTGCTTTCAAGAGTGATGGAATGTACTCATGGACTTCTATGTACTGATGATGTGGCTGTAGAAGGTGTTGCGGGTGTTTGCTCTTGACGGTCATGCCTTTCTTCAGGTTATTCTGTTTCGACTAGAATATCTTTGGTCGATTCTTAATCGTTCCATTTCCAAGTTTCTTCCTCACTAAAGACCACATCTTTACTCACTACTACTTTATTGGTTATTGGATTGTAGAGCTTGTAGGCTTTAGATCCTTCACTGTAGTCGATGAAGATGCATTTTTTGCCCCGATCATCAAACTTCTTTCTTCTTGCTTCTGGAACTTGAGCATAGGCAACACACCCAAAGATCCTTAGGTGCGCCACGCTCGGTTTGTAGCCACTCCATGCCTCTTGTGGTGTCATATCTCTGACGCTCTTGGTTGGACACCGATTGAGACGGTAGGCAGTACATGCAATTGCCTCTGCCCATAAGCTCTTTGACAGGCCTTTCTCCTTCAACATGATCCTCGTTATGTCAAGGATGGTGCGGTTCTTCCATTCCGCAATGCCATTCTGTTGTGGCGTGTAGGCTGCAGTGTGTTGTTGCTTGGTGCCTTATTCCTTGCAAAAATCTCGAAATGCATTTGAGGTGTACTCTCCAGCTTTGTCAGATCTGAGTACTTTAATTTTATGACCACATTCAACTTTAACACGAGCTTTAAAAATTTTAAAGATAGTGAAAGCGGAAGATCTTTCTTTGATGCAATACACCCAAAGTCTTCTGCTGAAATCATTAATGAAGGTAATAAAGTATTTATTACCTCCAAGAGAGGGTGTTTCAAGTGGTCCACAAATATCAGTGTGAACCAACTTAAGTGGTTCCTTTGCTCTTCTGGACACTCCACTTGGGAAGGAATTCCTTTGTTGCTTGCCGAGTGTGCACGCCTCACACATATGTTCTGGAGCTTCAATAGCATACACCATGCTTGATGCGGATAAGAGTTTAAGGCCACTGAAATGGAGATGCCCAAAGCAAAGATGCCATCTCCATGAATCATTCTTCACGATTCCATAGAGACACTTCTCAGCCTTTGTGTTAATATGGAGTGGAAACATGCGATTTTTCGCCATTTGGACTTGAGCCACAAGTCTTCTGTGAGCATCTCTTATAGAGAGAGAATAGTTCTCCATGTGTATGACATACCCCTTCTCAAGGAGTTGGCCGATACTGAGGATGTTATTTTTCATATTTGGTACATAATACACATTAGAGATGTAATTTGGCTCACAATTCTTTTGATAGATTTTAACTTTTCCTTTGCCTACCACGGGTACCTTTGATGAGTCACCAAAACTCACGTTGCCACGAACTCCTTTTATGAGTTCCACGAATAGTTCTTTGTTACCACTCATGTGGTTGCTTGCACCCGTGTGGAGATACCACACATCTGGTTGTTCACATACTTTTTCTTGTGCGAGGAGTGTGGAGTCTTCTTGTTCATAGTGTGATGCTTCAGCATAGTTGGATCGTTCATCTTGATCCACTTTGCTCCAACACTCAGAGGCATAATGATCGAATTTCTTGCAATTGTGGCATTGAACGTTTTTTGTGTTTCCCTGACCACGTATGAACCGGCCTCTACCATTTCCTCTTCCACGGAAACTGGTAAACTTTTGTTGATTTTGTTGATGGCTTGGATGATATCCACGCCCTCTGCCTTTTGCACGATTGCTAGTACCACGACTTCCTCATTGTGTATGACCATTCTTTTGTTCATTTAGAGTCAACTTAGACTCTAAGGCATGTTCAAGCATTGAACCAGCATTCTTTTGCATTCGTTGCTCATGCACTTGCAATGATCCCATCAGTTTTTCAATGGACAGTTTTTCTAAGTCCTTTAATTCTTCGATCGCCACAACCAAATGGTCAAACTTGGTTGTGAGAGATCGCAATGCCTTTTCCATGACACGTATGTCTTCAACTTTTTCACCATTTCTTTTTAAATTGTTAATAATAACAATTAGACGTGAGAAGTAGTCAGAGATACTTTCACCTTCCTTCATGTGTGCCGCTTCGAACTCGGCTCTTAGTGTTTGAAGGCGAACCCGCTTCACTCGATCAACACCCTTGAAGATGGTGCCAAGGGTATCCCAAGCTTGCTTGCTTGATGTCACTTCGGCAATCTTTTTAAAGGTTGATTCATCTAACCCGTGATAAAGGAGGAACAAAGGTTTGTTGTTTTTCTTCCTTTGATTTTTGAGAGCTATCTTTTCTTCGTTGGTGAAGGTGGCTTCTTCCTCCATAGTGTGTTCTATATACCCATCAGTGACGATCTCCCATAGTTCTTGCGACCCGAACAATACCTTCATTTGGATGTACCACTTTTCATAGTTGTCCTTTGACAACTTAGGAACCTGCGGTTGAATTGTGCTCGCCATTTGAACAAACTTCATGGGTTAGGCGACTTGGTTTTACTAAGCCTCAAAGGACCCAAACAATCTGATTTTTTTTAAGAAGGGCTGATTTTTTTGAAAATGAAGGGAGGGATGGAATAGAAGATTTGATTTTTTTTTTTTTTTTTTTTAAGCAGATTTTTTAGCTGGAAAAACTTTTGAAATCTGATTTTTTTTTCTTTGGCTGAAAAACTGTTGAAATCTGGTTTTTTTTTTTTTGCTGAAATCTGTTTTTTTTTTTTTGCTAAAAAACTGCTGGCAATCTCCAACCAGGGAACTCAAAAAAGAACTTGGCTTTGCAATCTGATTTTTTAAATAGATTTTTTTTTTTGGAAAATATGTACTTGGCTGAAAAAAGAATTTGCTACAAACTTCTTATAGAAGAAGAACTTGGCTTTGATACCAGTTTGTTGGTTGTATAAACCAGAGCTTTTATTAGCTTTACAAAGCCTTACACAACTCAGAAATCAAATCTGATGTAGAAGGAAGAAAGAGAGAAGAAAAACAAAATTTTTATTCTTTTAAACTATTTTGCTGCTGCAAACTTCTCACACTTGCTATTGACTTGCTTGCTTCAACTGGATACACAAGATGCCAATTTATAGGCATTTGAATGTAAGGTAAAAAGACAAAACTGCCCCTGCTAGAAGCTTCTAACACTTAAATGTTCCTAGAAAATACACAAGCATTTTCATCTTCCAAGAGCATCTCCATGGGAAGTGTTGCTGTGCTCTAGAAGATGAACAATCACAATAAATGCAGGGCTTTGGTTTGTACTTCCAACATAAATGACCAAGCTAATGGGCCTAGTAAAAAATCAGAGTGTTTAGATGATTTTACCCCTTGGTGACGTACAAATGAATACCATGAAAAAACATCACAATGGTTCCCATGAAGCAAGAAAGACCTATTTATGAGATGTTTGTTGAAATCATATCAGGGAAATATTCAAACTACAATAAATCAGTGAAATATAAAATGGAAGACATATTTCTATGATCACGGTAGCAGCAATTTCAGTCAATGAATAGCCTATTTTCTTCTTGGACAGGCACAAACTCAATCGCTTTTTTGGAGATAGTTTGCACTCTTCAGCAGAATTTCTCTGGTGTAATAGGTTTCCAATGCATTGTCCCTAAGAAACAATCATTCAACATATGGTCTCAAAAGTGTGCACACGTCGTGTGAAACCTAATAGCAAAACTGCCACCATACTTTCTTAGTATGAATTTAAAAAGAGAGAGAGGATTTTATGGTGTGAAAACTCAATTGTGACAAAATACATGCCATGCATATGTGTTGGGGGCCTTGCACAAAACCTTAGGATCTAGCCTCCTGAAACAAACCAGAATTATGGATAATAAAGCAATGAAATAAATTAAAGCATAAACCACACACCACACAAGAGATTTTTACGTGGAAAACCCTCAAAGAGGTAAAAACCACGGGACCTCGTCCAGATCAACAATCCACTATGAAGTAGAACGTTACAACCTTCTTCACTCACGCAGGAGTGGATAAATAATAAGAGAAACAAAGAAAATGGAGAGATCTAACCGATTATGAGGACATAGAAGCGCTGAAATATAGATTGCATAGTAGATAACCTCCACGAGTATAACCTCCCTTCTGTAAGCTTCCTCTCTCTCTTTCTCTCTCTCTCTCAACTTTGATAGCCTTAAACCCTTTAGCAAATCCCTTGTAAAGCTTTAGGAAACCCTCTTGTCATACCTAGAAAGCCCTAAGTACCTCCTATTTAAAGTTTTAGGAAACTCATTTTCCTCATCCCAGTTGCGAAAGGACTTACGACACGAAATTCGCACAAAATTGCGTAACGAATCTGCGAAACCTTGATTGGTCGTACCGAGTCCACGACCGGCCGAGAGCCACCTACGACCAGTCATGGACCACCTACGACCGGTCGAGCACCCCGGAGAATAATTACTCAAAGTCGTTGGACTTTGAGTCGTGGCAGGACTCAAACCCACGACTGGTCGAGCACCATTCACGATCGGTTGTGCACCACCCACGAACGGTCGAGCAGCGCGGTGAACCACTCCGGATTTTGCACCTGCTGCTCCATCTCTCCTTTGATCTGAGGAAGAAAAACTCCATCAAATCTCCTCCTTTCCGACTCAGGAGGGATTCACATTCTTCAAGCAAGCCAAGTTTATACAAACCTCAAACTTGCCCTTGAGCAAAGCCTTGGTCATCATGTCTGACCCATTATCGTCTGTGTGGACCTTCTCAACCTGTAACACCTTCTGTTCCAAAGTATCCCTGATCCAGTGATACCAAATATCTATGTGCTTCGACTTGGAATACTAACTTGGATTTTTGCTCAAGTGTATAACACTTTTATTATCGCAATAGACCACGTGCTCCTCCTTCTTCAGGCTAAGTTTCTGTAGGAACCTCTTCATCCAAAGTATCTCTTTACATGCCTCTGTGATCGCAATGTACTCGGCCTCTGTCATCGATAATACTATGACCTTCTGTAGCTTGCTCTGCCAAGAAACCACTCCCCCTGCAAACATGAATATGAACCCCGATGTAGACTTCCTGGAGTCTATATCACCTGCTATATCTGCATCTGTGTAGCGCTCTAACACAGGTTTATCGTCACTATAGCATAGGCTCAACCTGGATGAGCCTCTTAGATACCGCAATATTCATTTCACCCCTGCCCAATGTTCTTTGCCAGGATTGGCAAGATACCGGCTGACAACACCAACTGCATATGCTATGCCTGGGTGTGTACACACCATAGCATACATCAAACTTTCTACAACTCACACGTAGGGTATCTTTTGCATCTCTTCCACCTCTGCCTTCGTCTTAGGACACTGCCTATCGCTTAATCTAAAGTGCCCATCCAGTGGGGTATTGAACGGCTTCGCTGCATTCATATTGAACCGCTCTAGGACTTTCTCAATATACTGCTTTTGTGACAGACAGAGATTCCTACTACTTCTATCACGGGTTATCTCCATTCCTAGGATCTGTCTAGCTGGGCCCAAGTCTTTCATCGCAAAAGACTTGCCTAACTCCTGTTTCAGCTTGTCGATCTTCTTGATGTCTTTTCCCATGATGAGCATATCATCAACGTATAACAACAGAACTAAGAAATCACCATCTGAGAACTTGCGCGTGAACACACAGTGGTCCAACTCTGTTCTATCATATCCATGCTTCAATATAAATGAGTCGAACTTCTTGTACCATTGCCATGGAGCTTGTTTTAGCCCATACAAGCTCTTCCTCAGCCTACACACCATATGCTCTTTGCCTTTGATTTCGAACCCCTCTAGTTGGTGCATGTAGAGCTTTTCTTCCATGTTACTATGGAGGAAGGTAGTTTTGACATCTAATTGCTCTATCTCCAGATCCATGCTAGCCGCCAACCCAATCAACACACGTATAGATGTCATCTTCACCACTGGTGAGAATATCTTCTTGAAGTCTATACCTTTTCTCTGACCAAACCCTTTCACCACAAGTCTGGCCTTAAACCTTGTTTGTGAATTCTTCTACTCAACCTTCTTTCTAAACACCCACTTGTTGCTCAAAGGGTTCTTGCCCTTAGGTAATTTCACCATATCATAGGTGTGGTTGTTATGAAAGGATTTCATTTCCTCTTGCATAGCTTTCAACCACTCCCTCTTATGCTCGTCGGCTAGGGCCTCAGAATAATATTCTGGCTCTCCCCCATTAGTCAGCATAATGTACTCATGCGGCGAGTACCTTTTGGATGACTGTCTGTCCCTAGATGACCTCCTCACTTGTGGCTCAACAGGTGGATCAAGTGGGGACTGCTCCCTTGGTCCATCTTTTGAAGGAACTCCCTCGTCCTCTACACTTTGCTTTACTCCCCCGTTATCAGGCACCACAGAAGAAATAACTGGATCCATGTCCTCTAGCTCACCTGAACTAGGCTGGTTCTTCTCTGGCTTACCAATGTCTTTTATACACTGATCTTCAAAGAAAACGACATCTCTGCTCCTGACAAGCTTCCTCTCGGTCGGATCTTACAATCTGTAACTGAACTTTTCATCACCGTACCCCAAGAACACACATTGCCTGATCTTCATGTCGAGCTTGGACCTCTCATCCTTTGGTACGTGAATGGATGCCTTGTATTCAAATACCCTGAGATGACTGTACGATGGATCCTATCCAGTCCACACCTTCTCAGGTACTTCTCCATTCAACGGGGCTGATGGAGACTTATTTATCAGATACACCGCCGTGTGCATTGCTTCTCCCCCGAACGTCTTAGGCAATTTTGCATGTGATAACATGTATCTAATTTTCTCTACAATGATGAGATTCATTTGCTCAGCCACAACATTATGCTAGGGGGACTTGAGAACCATCTGTTCATGCCGTATACTCAGGGACTTACAATACTCATGAAAGTCGCCAATGTATTCACCACCATTATCAGTGCGGATGCACTTTAATGAACTACCTGTCTCTCTCTCGACCATAGTATGAAATAATTTAAACACACCAAAGACCTCGTCCTTGGATTTCAAAGCATAAACCCAAACCCTCCTAGATGCATCATCTATAAAAGTAACAAAATACAATGCCCCACCTAAGGTTTTTGTCCTCATAGGACCACAACAATAAGAATAAACCAAATCTAATGCATGTACTTTATTTACATGAGAAGCAGATTTAACGAATGAAACTCTGTGCTGTTTCCCTGATAAACAATTAAGACAGGTTTTGAGAGGTGTACATGTTACGTCTGGAAGGAGCCACTTTTTTGTTAGTACCTGAAGCCCTTTTTCACTCATGTGGCCTAGACGCCTGTGCCACATGTCAATAACTGAATCTTCTGCTGCGTTCAACCCACCCTTGCACATACTAACACTTACCTTGTAAAGGGTGCAACACTTCTTTCCTCTGGCCACGATCAATGAATCCTTGATGAGCTTCCAGTGCCCACCAGCAAAACGGCTTTCATAGCCATCATCATCCAACCTTCTCGTCGACATCAAGTTGAGGCAAAGGTCTGAGATATGCCTCACATCCCTGAGAACCAATGTACAGCCCACATCTGTCTTCACACAAATATCACCGACTCCTACGATCTTCGATACGCCAGAATTCCCCATCTTCACAGTCCTATAGTCACCTGACTTGTAGCTTGTGAAGAAGTCCCTGAGTGGAGTCGCATGAAAAGAAGCTCCCGAGTCAATCACTCAGTCGGTGTCCTGACTCATAGCCGTGAGACATACATCATGATCTACTGAAAGAATAACTACAACGTCGCCATCTGAAGTGACCGCAGTGGAATCTGATTCATCTTCCTTCTCCTTTCCTTTTCCTTTCTTGTCGTTCTTCTTACCACGACATTCATGCTTGTAGTGGCCCTTCTTTCCACAATTCCAGCAATTAGCATCTTTTCTGTTTCTCGACTTGCCTCTTGATTTATCTCGGGCCTTCCCGCCCTTCCTGTTCTTTCCTCTTCCTCATTCCTGTGTCATAAGGGCCTCTTGCTGAGTAGACCCCTGAGACTTCCTCCTTGTCTCTTCATTGAAGAGGCAGCTAGTTATCTATTCTATGGATATCTTTTCGTCTAGCGCGGAGTTACTTAGAGACACCACCAATGTCTCCCAACTGTCAGGCAATGAACTAAGCAAAAGTAAAGCCTACAATTCATCATCCAGGACCATCTTCATAGAGGAGAGTTGGTTCACTATATTGTTGACCTCATTCATGTACTCGACCACAGAACCACCATCCTTGAACTTGAGATTCACAAGTCACCTTATCAGAAAAATTTTATTACCGGCTGTCTTCCTCTCATATAGCCCTTCTAATTTCAACCATACGCTAGCGGCTGAGGTTTCCGCAAACACATGGTGGAACACTGAATCATCCAACCATTGTCTAATAAACCCCACCGCCTTTCGGTCCATCTTCTTCTAATCATCATCAGACATATCCTTGGATTTTGCTGATATGCTTAAAATTGGAGAATATAGGTCCTTCTAATAAAGCAAGTCCTCCATCTTAGCCTTCCATATGGTCCAGTTAGAACCATTGAGGCTGATCATCCTTGATGAGTAACTTTCCATAATTCAAAATCGATCCTACCCGTTCAATGAATTTAGCTCTGATACAACTTTGTTGGGGGCCTTGCACAAAACCTTAGGATCTAGCCTCCCGAAACAAATCAGAATTATGGATAATAAAGCAATGAAATAAATCAAAGCATAAACCACACACTACGCAATAGATTTTTACGTGAAAAACCCTCAAAGAAGTAAAAACCACGGGACCTCGTCCAAATCAACAATCCACTATGAAGTAAAACATTACAACCTTCTTCACTCACGCAGGAGTGGATAAACAATAAGAGAAACAAAGAAAACAGAGAGATCTAACTGATTACGAGGATATAGAAGCGCTGAGATATAGATTGCACAGTAGATAACCTCCACGTGTATAACCTCCCTTCTATAAGCTTCCTCTCTCTCTTTCTCTGTCTCTCAACTTTGATAGCCCTAAACCCTTTAGCAAATCCCTTGTAAAGCTTTAGGAAACCCTCTTGTCATACCTAGAAAGCCTTAGGTACCTCATATTTAAAGTTTTAGGAAACTCTTTTTCCGCATCCCAGTTGTGAAAGGACTTGCGACACGAAATCCGCGCAAAATCGCAGAACGAATCTGCGTAACCTTGACTAGTCATACCGAGTCCACGACCAGTCGAGAGTCACCTACAACCAGTCGTGGACCACCTACGACCAGTCGAGCACCCCGGAGAATAATTACTCAAAGTCGCTGGACTTTGAGTCATGGCAGGACTCGAACCCACGACTGGTCGAGCGCCATCCACGACCAGTCGTGCACTACCCACGACCAGTCGAGCAGCACGGTGAACCACTCCGGTTTTTGCACCCGCTGCTCCATCTCTCATCTGATCTGAGGAGGAAAAACCCCATCAGTATGGAGAGGCAATCTACGCATGCGGAGACACATTGAGAAAGTGGGCCAAATCCCACCAATTAAAAAAATTAAATATATAGAAGAAAGGGAATTTGTTCAAGTTTACAAGGCAAAATCATTCAAGTGCATATACTTAGTTAACTGGTTTTTAAGCTAATTTTTCCACCGAATCAACTTCGGGCATATGAATAAACTAAAACATAGTGTAACACATTTTTCAAAAGTATGTACAACAAAAGTGAAAGAGCTAAATTAAAAAAAAAAAAAAAAAAAAAAACCCGAACAATGCTTAAGGTAGTCCAACCAGAGCAAGATCTATTTTGGTTGAAGGGATTCAGATCATTTTACATATATGCCACGCTCTCATTGTAGAATCCATTCATCAGGATTTGTATAGAGTCCTAAAATGCCTTGTCCATACAAGTTTGTGCCCATGTTACATAAATCCATACAGTTAGTCTAATGGGCCCTCATTGTGGATGCACCCAGAATCTCTGGGATAGGAAGATACCAGACCATAAATCAGATGCCTACGGACAAGCGCATGGCTACATTCTAGAAAAAAGGCCAAACGTGGCTGGGATTTTAGGGGATCCATAATCCATCGTAGGACCCACCAAATCCATCATATTGATCATTGAACAGACCCATCACCATATCACTGATATACGATTTCACAGAATCAACGCATCACATGTTATGATATTTTTAATAGATTTTCAACAGAAGATTCCGCATATATGTAACCGATCAACCAACACAATATGCAAATGCATTCTAGCTACGTGATGTTGATTATTGATAAGTTACACCTAATAACTATCTTAAACATGGATTATCATAGAATTAATGTGTGATTTAACTCAACAAGTTTCTGTTGGTCTTCGAATTTGGCTGTAGGGAACATGTGCGAGGGTTGCGGGTATGCCAAAACTGATTGGGTCCGACTCAAACCGTGATGACCGACCCCCGCGTCAGTCTAGAGCAAGGCTTGGTTGTGGCTTGAGCATTTGTCTATTCCACCAACTGTCGTCGCTCATAATTACTTAGGTGATTAGAGGAGGTTGAAGCTCTTCTTCCAAAGAAACTCTTTTTGCCTGAAAATCTAAAGACTTTCGAATGTGCAGCAGTTATATGATTAGAAAATAAAAAGATATGGATGCATTTTGGAAAAAAAAAAGTGAATGAATTATTACTACGATGAACTACTTACTTGGTTGAGAGTCGCGGGCTACTTCCGAAAGCAGCGTGCTGATGAGTGAAGGAGAGACAATGCCGGGAATTATGAGTGAAGGAGAGACAATGCTGGGAATTACAAGCTACCGTCTTCTTTCAAACTTGACATGTAGGCGCAGATGAAAGAAAATTACAACTATTGATTTCAAACTATATGATGTAGAGCGGGTCGCAGATACTTTCGTGGCAGAGATGGACTAAAGAAGGCTCGATCGGAGGCAGAAATAATCTAGACAGTCAGAACCTAAAAATAGTCGTATCTCACAAACCGGGATGAGTTTTTCGACATATTATATATATGATTTTGAGGTAGGAGAACCTACTTAAGCCAACCAACCCCACTATGTCAGGTTTCCCATGCCGGATTTACGAGATTCCATTAGATCGATGGTTAAAAGTCCCGTTTATTTTTGCTTTTACTATAAATACTTAGTTTGAGTATAACTTTTGATCCTTTGAGTTATAGAAATCATGCCCAACATGAAAATGATTTTAAGTTAGGAGAATAACATGGTTGAGCTAACTTGGACACTTATTATTTTTGGCCAAGAACCATAAAAACTAGTAGGAATAGATGTTTTTGGGATGTTTGAGTTGGAGTTCGAGTGTAAAACTCTGTCCTAGGTTTGAGTGCAGATTTTTTTTTTTTTTTTTTTTCTTTTCTTTTTCTTTGAAAATAAATTCAGTTGGGTCTTTCAAGCACTAACTATGACATAAGGTTGCCCTGCTTGAGATTTTATCACCCAAGTGCTATGGTTGTCCTATAGTGGCTGTTTGATCACAAAGATCATCCGCTAAATCTATTTTCCAGATTAGCATAGTTTAATTTCTGCATTAGTTTTACTTTTATTTATTTATTTATTATTATTATTATTATTATTATTTATTATTATTATTATTATTATTTTTGGACTGAACCCTCATGGTCGGCTCTGTCACCTGGGTTGTTGATTTATTTTGCTTTGTGGACTGAATCCTCATGGTCGGCCTTGCCACCTGGGTTGTTGATTTATTTTGCTTTGTGGACTGAACCCTCATGGTTGGCCCTGCCACCTGGGTTGTTAATTTATTTTGCTTTGTAGACTGAACCCTCATGGTTGGCTCTGCCACCTGGGTTGTTAATTTATTTTGTTTTGTTGATTTATCTTATTGATTTATCATCAATCAAGTTATTTCGAATTTATTAGAAATTATTTATACTTTTATCCCTCATGGCTAAATTCGAGAAATATCTATGATGAGTCCAAATAGCTCCGTGGATTCATAATAGATATCCCTTAAGGAAGCCAGTAATCAACCTCATCACATCCCTCCGTACGTCACTATGCCAGTCCGGCAAATGCACAATGATAGATTTTGACCTAGTTCTACGCTAAGGCCGGCAGCTTCTAAGCAGGTGGAAGAAAACTAAACCTAGATACATTGCGTAGGTTTGTGTTTTCCGTTAAAATCCGGTGGTCATCGAGAGATCTACTCCTTAGATTTGCTTCTCATATTTGTAGACTCAAAAGAAAAAGACGAAGGAATAACCGTCTACCCAGCCAGAAAAGAGCAATTACACTTTATTAACCATGATCTCAACTACCAACATGCGCTTAGAACCTAACGTGGCTGGAATAGCCATTGATGTTTATCCGGAAGAGCTACGAACAGTACCAAAAACAACCAGGGACACGTCGATCCTCGACCTCCCAATTTCTACTTTTCAAATATTATTTAGTGCCACGTGGCAACATCAACATCATTCATCTGATTCATACGAATTTGGTACTAATAACAGTATCAAACTTCATCCAGCATCCTCGTGGTATTGACTAAGTCTGTTGCTTATGTAATAGATAAGTACATGACCAATGCATTCTCCTGTTATAATAATCCAATGCCTGCATCTGCATCATGCTCTTTATAATCTATTAGGATATTTTAATATCGCTAAAGGGATTGCTATCTGTTTTGGGATAGTCATGTGAATGCCAGATAAGCTACAAAGTAAAACAAACGAACCCAACAAAAGGGTTCTTCCAAGCAATCAATGTCTCATTTTCTACTTATTACTTTAAGAGATCCGCTAAGCCCACACGCCTGTATTGGGCATGTGGGTGTGAAATCCAAGCCGTCCATTAAGTGGTTCTGGGTGTTTCCATGGCCCTACTAAAAAGTGAGGTTTATCCACTCAGCCATAGTGTTGGAAGAGGACGGATCTAATACAAACGTTTCTACTTTAAGCTTAATCTAAAAATCAACATGTGGGGCCCACCTTAATGTTTTAGTGAAAACCAATCCACCATCATTAGAGGCACCTAGTTTTCTCATTGGAGCCAAAATATCAGGCTAATACAAAATTCAAGTGGGGTACACCACAGGGAACACTTTGGATGGGAATGCCTACCATTAAAAACTTACAGATCATATGTGAGGCTCAATTTGTTTCCTATATGTCATCTATTCCATTCAGAAAATGCATCAGACCAGGATGAATTCACATCCAGAAACTCAGACTATTCCAAAACTCAGTTGGGCCACATAAAGTGATCTTAGACATTGTAGGCATGATTTTACAAGTTGTTGGCCGCACGAACTTTGGATCAATCTGAGTTTCAGGATCGAAGGAGAATAGAAGGGGGCACACATGATGGACAGATTGGATGTTAGTAAAACATCACGGTGGGCCCCACATCAATTTGTATGTTAAGTAATTCCATAAATGTTGTTAGTGGATCCAGCCTCATGTTGCAAACAGTACAACTGCTTAGAAAAGCTAGGCCAAGATGTTTCCAGCCGTGTATTTGTTTCATAAACTGTGAGCCTGGCACATGCGGGCGGCGTGTGAAAGGCAGCCTTATACACACGTGCGGGCTTACAAAGCTCCAATTTTATTATACAACACATAACCAATGTCTAAAATCCATGACTTAAAATGTGGACTGTGACAGAATACCAACCTATAAACAATAGAAAAAGGGTCCTGTTTTTCAATACTATAAGAGGAGACTATCTTATTTCTTATTTAATAATAACATAATACAAATAACCCATGATTTTCATATGACCCCTTTTATTAATCTAAGATGAGTAAGCTCTCAGTCGTCCACGTTTAAGCATATATCATCCTCTCACAGGCATTTAGGAACCACCCATTCCTTCAAATGGCAAAGATCCATCCACTTTCTATCCTTCCTTCTTCTTGTTCATCTTCATCTTCTGACTACATGACTTTGGAAAGCGAAGTTTTTACCATATGGATGAAATCGCTCGTCTTCAACGGCAATGGTTGCACCGTCTATGACTCCAACGGTCAGATCGTTTACCGCATCGACAATTATAATCACAAGTGTGGAAATGAAGTTTATCTCATGGACCTTAGAGGCAAAGTTCTACTCACCATTCGCAGAAAGGTATGGAATTCAAATTCTAAGTATCTTTACATGGAGAGTAATCCTTAAAAACTATGAAGTAGCATTGAATTGAATTGGGTTTTGTTTCTTTTTCCATTATCTTTGCAGAAACACCGAATTTTTGGATGTTGGGAAGGTTACAAGTGCAATGGTTCCAATGAAGAGAAGCCATGGTTTAAAGTAAGAAAACCATGGCGGATTCTTAAAGGAGACTCACCATGTGAAGTTAGCCTTGGGTGGGATAAAGATCAACCAATCTCCTATAGAATAGAGGGTTTGGATGGCAGATCAGCATGCAAGATAGTAGACCAAAATGGAGGACTAGTTGCAGAGGTGAGTCTTTTTCTATGAGCTATTGTTATGCTGATAGCATTTTGTTAGTGTATATGCACCTTTCAATTGCTTTCAATGTATGTGCATTGCAATATATTTGGGTATAAGAGTATACATATTAATATTCATATGAACATAGAGACCATTAAATATATGTCTAGTCTCACACTTAAATACACTGCAATGCTACATTGAAGACTCTATACTCTGACCCATTCAAATTCCAGTGATATGGTTATTAAAAATATGTTTTTTTGGACAGGTAAAGCAAAAGCATTCAACCTCAGGAGTTGTATTGGGAGATGATGTCTTGAGCTTGGTGGTGGAGCCCAATATAGACCATTCCCTTATCATGGGCCTTATGGTGGTGCATGGACTAATCAATCAATGCATGTGAAAGCATCTCATCCTTGAAGACAACCCTTGGAGTTCCTCCAATGAATGTGATTGCTCCCCACTGTGGATGTGTGGAAGTGTGTATCGCTTCTTCTCCAATGTGAGACTTGAGTTGAAGGCCCTGGACATTTTACATGGGCATACAAGGATTTGGAGACATTTCTAATCTATGTGACTACACATGGGATCTAGCCCATGGCTCAATGGGCCAGTGCCTCATGTTCAAATTTTGGACTTGTGGGTCCCATCGTCACGAGATCGTAAGATGATTATTGGTTCTAATCTCACACTATGGCCTCAAATGCTAAGAAATTCTATCACATGAAGGAATAGAAATATAGAATGCTAGGCATGCAAATTGTAATATAGGTGAATGGCTGACTTTTATAAACAAGAGTTACTAAGCTGAAAGCCATTTGATCAATGCAAATATGTAACATTTCTGTATGCTTTATTCAATTCTAATAAATCAAGCTTAGTATCTAAATTACCTTTGAGAATTTATTCTCACTAAAAAGACTTCCATGGTACTAATTCTTTATAATGATCAATCCGATTTCAAATTCTAAGGAAACAATCGAGATGGGCGTCTATGGGTGTCTTGGTCTTCCAAGGCAAAGGAAAAACAACCAAACAGAACCACTTCACAACTGAGAATTTCATCAATTTGCTTCTTTTTCTTCTTTGATTCTTTTGTTTGTAGAAGTAACTTTTTTTTTTTTATCACACATGTTTGGTTTCCACTTAAAAATGAGTTCATCTCATTTAGTTAACAGCGCCTATGAATTAGAGATTGTTGTTTGTATAAATTGTTTTTAATCCCTATCCAAGAAATTGATCACCAATACATAATTACAGTTAAATAAAATGAGATCAACTCATTTTTAAGTGGCACCCAAACATGCACTTAAGTGTTTTATTAACCCTGATTGTGAGGATTCAAATGGTAGTATTCAACTTGAAAGTCTAAAATCACTATATATATATATATATATATATATATATATATATATATATATATATATATATATATATATATATATATACCGTTTTACAAGAGAAATTGTAATGAAATGCCATGGCAGCAGGGCCCATCAAATAAATAATCTCTATCATTGAACCATTAGCCACACTTGTATGACATGGGCATATCAGGACAAGCTACACATGTTCCAATGCATCATGAACTGATCATAGTACATCTTGTTTTGATACGGAGAAAAAAGATAATCCATCAACATATGGTTGATACATGATTTCGCAGAATCGCTGAAATCGGATACCATCGGTGTTATATATTATTAATAGATGTCCAGGCACATATGTACCGAATCAGCTCGACACGATATGCAATGTTGCTGCAGGTGTTGATTTGATACGATTCGCTTAAAAAACATACATATAATTAAAAATAATATTCTTAAAGGGATGAACAGAGATCTACTCATGTGATGTATCATGATTTTCACTACCATCATCAGAACTTGTGAAGATTATATTAATGGAATAATATAATTACATTACATTACATAACGATTGCGTTATCCTATTTAATTAATCCAATGAATACAAATAAATTAATGTCTTGGCTAAAAGAGTGGGGGAGTTATATGATACTCGGGCAGTGCATGATGCTTAATACGCAGGCACTAAGAGATTGAACATGCCACATAAATTAAAAACAATTAAGCCGACGAAATTTTGGAACCCCCTGCCGTGGAGTCCTAGACCCAAAATAAGATTGTTTGAACAATCCTAACCACTGATTAGCAGACACCTGTGTGTTGAAATAGAACCATTGGATATTTTTCCATCCAATAAGATTTCCACCAATCTGTTAGTCAGATAATCAAATGTGTAATGTTTGTTCATGATACATCTATATCTATACTTTGGACAGTTTAATTTAACTTATTTGAATACCATGATGCAATTTCTAAGTGCCTGGGTATCATCTGTTACACTATGCTAGAGTATCAAAGTTATCCTTTCTTGGAAAAGATTCCTATTTATTTAGTATAATTATCTGAGTAATCAAACAAACAATCCCAAAGTTAATAAATTTATAAAATTGTTTCTTCCACGTAAGCAGGCTTTCATGCGCTGCCATCCTTTGAATAAAGAACTAGACTCCTATGTTAGTTCAACACCAATTTTTAAAATGGTGGTGACTCACAATTGGCACTGATGTACAGCTACCCAGATCATCCAAACCGTCAGTTTTCATTCTGAATGGAACATAATTCGAAAATCACACTGATCAAGAAATCATAACCATCCAACTAATCGCTATCAAATGGATGATTAGAAGTAAAATAGTGAGTGGTCCATATTTGAAGGGAAAATGAGATGGTTGGTATTATTCTCTTGGGAAAATTTTTGGGTCATTCTCCATTTTCAGTTGGGTCATTGATTTGAACAGAGATTGACATACAACTATGCTATATGCACGGTTGAAGAGAGACCACCATTTTAAAAAACGGTGAGAGACTTACATAGGAGTCTAGCACTTGAATATATTACACAAACCAACGCCTTAAATGTGGACGGTGACCCAGGCCATGGCATAAACAATGTACGGTCTCCCCTTTTTTTAAAGCACTTGGCTGAGCCCACACGTGTTTACAGGAGAACCCAATACATGCCCACCCCATGTGCCCAAGTATCATGGGTGACATGTGAGATCCAGACATCCATCAGATGGGTCCCACCTTGTAGATGGTCTAAATCAGTATGTGTATTGATTAGTTCGGCTACAGGTTATGAAACAAATGGATGGCTAAGATGACTTGTCCAAGTTTTCCAAAGCCGTCCCTTTGTTTCTACCACTTTCACTTGTTGGACTAGCAGATTGGCCTGATTTTTAGGTAAGTGTGTCTATACAGTATGACCCACTTGGTGAACGGATTGGATCTCACGCACGTGCATATGAGTAGCTCTCTTATACAGGCGTGTAGCTGATTGTGAATCACTGCTGCCGTTTCTCATAGACCATGTCGCAATCTGGCTGTATTATTGTGCAATTTCAAAACCTCAGTATTTTTATATATTTTTAATCTTTTGCATGAAATTTTTGCTTTTAACTTATAAAATATTTGAGAGTCAAAATAATTCATAGACAGATGGTCGAATAATGTTCCCGGAGGACTACATAAGTTGTAATGCTCCTAGTTGGATAGAGTCACTTTAACGGTTCAATCATCAGATTTGAACTGTCCAACTAAGTTTAGCACACATTTCATGGACTACCATGCAAAAATCATTCTAATTCAACGATCTAATCCATCTTTGATTTGGTACTACTTTTTGCATCCGTAGTTTTCGAAATCATGGATAGGAAAGGAATTGATATTTCATGAACATAAGCAATTCAGGATGGTTCCAACTGATGGATGGATGGAATTGTTGATTGCCCCTATTTTTATGGGATGGAAGACTAAAATGTTGTAATAGTTAATTACTGCAATGCAGCTTTTTCTCTAACATCTAAATAACATAAGTTATCAAGACAAAGGAAAACATTACTCTATTATTATCATTTGAAATAGCATGGAAATCATATATGTCCAGCTCAAACTTGGCTCCAACTCCTTTTCAAGTTCAAAAATTGAGCTCAGCTCGGCTTGAAACCAGCTTGACTTGATTCAAGCTCTTTCGGACCGAGTAGCGTGAGCTAACCAATCTAGCTCGTTCGCACTACCCTCTTTGTGCTATGTGGTCCCCTGCCATGATGTATGTCCATTTTGTCAATCTATTTTTCTACGTCATTTTATGATATGAGACTAAAAGTAACGTATATCCCAACGTGGACCATTAAAAACTTTTTAGGAGCCATCAAATTTTTGGATCAAGTTGATCTTTATTTTTTCCCTATGACATGTTGGCTGTGTTGGCTGTCAAATGAGCATTATAGCGTTAGGCGAATTTTAATAGTGGATATCCAATCACTATTGTTTTCCTGTGGTGTGGTCCACCTGAGATTTACATCCCTCTCATTTTTTGCATCAAGATCTAAAATGATCAGTAAAAGTGGATGAACGGAATGGATGAAACACGTACATCATGGTGGGCCCACAGAGCACCAACCACCAGCCACCAGGCTGGTGGCAGGGGGAGTAGCCAATTTCGGCCATAAAATTTACGGGTCCATTGTGATTGACCATATTTCCAAAGTTACAATAATCTAAAGGATCGTGACCATCCAATCGACAACCAACGATACAGGTTTTCCAGACACAATTGCACAAGTAACAACATCTGATCTATGGGAGCTCTGGGCCATGTTCCATCCTCGATGTAACAACAAACTTCGACAGTGCAAATGGTGTGGATGTATGCCATGTGAACGGTATGGTACGTCATGATAGCTCACGGACCATTTATGTACAATGATGATGGTGTCCTTATGTTTTCAGTTTTGTACAATTGGACCTATATTATTCAATGATTCATATTACTCTTATAGTCGGCCCCACGACATTGGCCATGCCCCAAATCACCTTTGTAGAACAATATTAAACCGAGGCCTGAAAATGAACGGATGAAAAAAAAAAAAAAAAGAGCCTACAATAGGCGGACACTGTTGTCCTTTAGGGCTTGTTTGGCCGGACGGATTAGATGGGATGGGATCACTCGATCCTATCCCCGTAATTGCATCTGGTCCCGTGCCAATTTCACTCAATGTTAGCAAGTTGTGTAGGTCCCACCATGATGTGTGGGCTATATCCACACCATCCACCCATTTTTCGAGATCATTTTAGAACATGGGCCAAAAAATCAGGTAGATCTAAAGTTCAAGTGGACCCCCCCATAGAAAGCAACGGGAAGTTTTGGATCTGCCTCATTTTTAAGCCCATGCCATATAATGAGGTTACAAAATAAATGAACGGTTTAAATATAACGCATGTATGTTATTCTCAATAGTTTCAAATGATGGTGGGTTTATCCTTTCAATGTACCACCCTATTACAAATAAAGCAGGCAATTAAGCTTATCCCATGGTAAGAGGGAACAACCCCTGCCATGGGTAATAATTATGTTTCTGGAATCCCATCCCAACTAATCCTTTCCAATGCAACTGGCATTGGCCGGACGGATTACACGCGCGTGTTTGGACTGTGGATCTAAATCGAGTCGCCATAACCCAATGGATACCTGGCAGTATTCAGGAAGATGCCTAGGAAAGAGTGAATTCCATCGCTCGAGCCTTGTCCGTCGTTCCATCGTTAAGACGAGGGATTCAGAGAGGTTATCTTCGTCCCGCTCATCCACGTATAGGTGATGCGTTCCCTCAGCCTTAACCGGATGAAATGGAAAGTTAGGATTGGGGGTTGGTGATCTACACCGTTGATCTGATGGGTCCCGACGTAGATGAAGTATTCGACTTTTGGAAATCCCCCACATGCTGCTCAGCTTGCAACGGATTTGAAGTGGAGAAAGCATAGCTATTTAGTGTTACTGGGATTTGAAGAATCAAATGGCAGGAAGGGTGAAATAACAAGGTAAAAGTTAAGTAGTCCGTGGACTAGGAAAGTGAATTTGTAGTCTTCCATCTGGGGGCCCCTTGTATTAGTATAGTACCCATTTTGCGGACTGTGTCTCACCATGGATGGACCTTAGAAGGTTCTCCTCTTCATTAAAAATAATCAGAGCCACCCAGAAAATGAACTTGAATGTAAATCATTAAGCAATATATTATTTTAGATAGGGTAAAATAAAACCTGTTATATAGTCTGCGGACTACTATACCGGAACTTGAAATAACAAGGTAGTGAATACCTTTCTTTTCACTTTCGAAAATCCCCCACATGCTGCTCATCTTGCGTTTGAGGCCGAGCTTGCACACGTGTGTATCATCGGGTGAGATCTCTAGGATTTTGATCAAAACCCCCCGCCAAACACAATGGACGGTTCCGATCATTGAAGGAGTTTCTCAATGGTAGGCCATGTCTCGGCCAAACGGACTTTGTCCGTTCAAATTCTAATGAAATGGATGGACGGAGCAGATGAAACACATAAATCACGGTGGATCAAATAAACCATCCATACAGTGGGTGACGAAATCACAGTCGATCAAATAAATCATCCATACAGTGGGTGACGAAATCGCGGTGGATCAAATAAACCATCCATACAGTGGGTGACGATGGAGGAGGTGATGCTGTTTTTTAAATCCACTTTAATCCCATGGAAAATCCAAACAAACCCACGTGAGATAACCCATGGGATGATTGCAATCCCACACAACCCAAGCAGGCCATGTGCTACACATGTGATATACGTGTACACGCAATGCAGCCGACCATCCACTGCAACTCATAAATGCAATTGTGGTCATAATTCCATCCATTGTATTTCACCGTATTTCACAGGCCTAAACAGGGCCTAAAGGATCGTAGAAACATATGCCCACTTGTAAGAACTCAAACCTGAGTATATTTATGAATATCCTCTGGAGAAAGATCGTCTTTCTAGTCGTTTAAATGGGCCAGGCAGCTTTCCAATGTCCAGCCCATGAGATTTCTAGATGGACCCAGGCCTGATCACTCGCTGGTATAGAGCGTAGGGGTCGGGCCCATCAAATTCTCGAGGACACCCAACCCAAAAGGTTCTGTGCGGCCCACTGTGATGTATGTTCCCACCGTCCATCCTTTGTGTTAGCTCATGTCAACACAAGAGCCAAAAAATCAGGTCCCGTCAAAGCTCAAGTGGGCCACACCCATGGAGGCCCACCATTGAAATCTGTGGATCGTAACGTGATGCTTGTTTGCCATCCAACCCGTTCATAAGGTGAGTCCCATCAGGATGATGGGTCCAATTAAATATCAGCCCGATCCAAAAATTTAGCAGGCCCCAAGAATTTTTCAATGGTTGGATCGGACTTATGTTTGGGCTCACGAACTAACAAGATCTGGCACAAATGGTGGACGGATTGGATGCCACACGTGCTGTCGAGCCAAATCCAACAAATGCAAACCAGGTATGGGCCGATCATGCGCTAGAGTGGCCCACTTATACCCATTTAGCAATGAGAATTTGCCGACGTTTTTTCGTGAGAATTTCATTTTATCTCGAGATATCGGATAGGAGAAACCGCCGGATATTATCCACGTGGTTTTGCTTTTTCTATTTCCCCTCCATTTTCACGTTTTCATTCTTTATTTTAACAAAAAGTCAAAAACGTCATTGTCGGCTCACTCCCCAAAGCAACGCGTTTTAACTTTTAATGGCTCGGCTGGATATTAGATGAGCCGACTAGCCCAGCCATCAGCTAAAACAAATTGAAGGAATAATTTGATACTCCGGCGAAGTGTGATGGACAATACACAGGCAGTTAAAAATTAATCAGAAACTGCTTACGTGGATAACAAATAATCCAAAATAAACGGTCCAAATTACGGATACCACTTTAATTGTACTATGAAAAAAATATCACTCACATTTAGTTATTGAAATATTAGATTGCCGGACATCTATTGGACGGTTAGAAATGAAAATATCTAAGTAACTTATGAAAGTGGTTCCTCTATTTAGTCGGTTTATTTTCGGTTAATATATGCTACGTGTACCATTTATAAATGTCTGGTTGATGATTTCCACGTGCTGACTCCTCCTTGCATGTGGCACTATGTACGGATCCATCCAGACCATTCAAATTTTTGGGAGCAACGTGGATGGAGCATAAGATTCCAAAATGACACTGATGGAGCAATGCTAACCGGATGATCAGTCGCTATCAAGTGGAAGGTCTGGATGGATCAGATGGTTGTATCAGCTTTTTAGTTTGACCTTTTAGGCCATGTTTGGTCCATAAATAGCATTCGGATTTACATGGTTTTGACACCGACCACAGTGTTAAAATAGTGGGAGCGGGTTAGGTGAGACCCGTATCCACCGATGTGGGTGGGACCCCGACCGTGGGACAACTGTAATATATATATATATATATATATATATATATGCTATCTATCAATTGTGATAGACCATTTTAAGACATGAGGCAGATCGGAGGCTCAAGTAAGCCACACCATGGGAAGTAACGTACATTGAAAGCATGCAAGTAAAAGATTTTTTCGGGCCATGGAAGTTTTGAATCAAAGTGATATGGATGTTTTCCTTCCATCCATATCTATGTGGCCTTAAGAACAAGTTGGATGGGCGATAAATGTTACAGTAGGCTATAGGAAATTTTCAACGTGATGAGTTCGCAACCTAATTTCTTTAAAATCATGTCCTAAAATGGTTCACGACCTAACTTTTCATGGAATTGCACTAAAATGATGTACCAAAATAAATAGATCACATGGATAAAATATAAACATCATAGCCCTATAAAGCTCTTGATAAACCACCTGTATCTAGCTTATGTCCTTGAAGAGTTAGTACTCAAATATCCCACCCACCAAATCTCAAGTAGTTTGCACCACATGAAAGAGTGAATTAAATGCATACCATTAGAAACTTGTTAAGAGCCCCAAAGGTTTTGGATCGAGTTGACAGTTGTGTTTTACTTTCTCCATGTTTGTGTGACCTTATGAGTACGTCAGACAACAAATAAACATCAACATCAGCTTTGGGAAGATTTTAATGATGGGTATTGTTGTATAAATCTCGTCAACATATGGGGTTGATGCATAGCCGAGACAGCTAAAAGCCTTATTAACGCCCTTTGATGGATCTACAAAAATTATAGTAAATATGAGCAGTAGGAGTGCTGGTGGCCGACTGTGGACCATCAAATGCCTAATTAGTCAAGCTTGTAGAAGGGGAAGTATATTGGGGTTTAGATACGCCATCTCTTTTTCTCCCCCTCTTCCCTTAGTCTAGAGTTTGTGGTCCTATATATAGGATGTGGGAGAAGGCTTCACACCTTCGAATCCCACTATACTATGCTGGATGGTCTTGAATCAAGTGATATCATACTGGATCTTTATCTCTTCTGGATTTTAGGGTGAGATTCGTTGCAAATTTCTGATACCACCTCTTTGACATTGGTCAACCTGGTCAATTCAAGACACTGAGGAGCTAAAGATTCATAGCCCGATTTCCTTCCCTACAGGTTCCTTATCCATATTGTACACATTCCTGGTAGGCAAGTCTTCTCCTACTGAGTTTACTCATCCCATATCATTGTCACTTTTGCTTGGACCTCGGAGGCATATCACATGGAAATAGTTATTGTTACTTTTGCTGTTCCCCCTACGCTTATGCTCCACTTTCAGCTTGGTGCCCTAAAATAAGCTGATAAAATGGATGAACAGCATAGGTAAGATACATACATCACAGTGGGGCCCGCCGAGTTTTTTTACTAGCCATGCCAGTGGACAAGATGGGGCTGCACGACAAGTGAGCATCCAGGAGATCTTAGGTGACTTGTGTGTAAATGTGGGCCATGATTTAGTAGTCCAGATTCCAGACCTTAGGAATAACTGGGCCTAATATATCGAGGATGACTGGACGCGTTCCTGGCTTTTCAATCAATTGCCATACATGGACGGTTGGGATTGAAACAATAGTTTAATGCCAGGACTAAAACGTGCTTATTACAGAGACTAAAATGCCACTGAGCATTGTAGGGCACGCGTGGTGTGTTTATAATATCCAATCATGTCAAAAGGTACACCCCCACGTGATGAATATAGTAACTAATAAATATAGCAGATCTAATGATCAAGTGGGCCACACCCCATAATGCTTCCACAAGGGAGTATTTAATTTTGAGGTACCTTGTGTGGCCCACGTCAAATGTGCATCACATGTTAGGCTAAATTTAGGTGGGCCAGCCACAAGGAACGGTTAAGATGAGACACCACTTTCCCACTGTTTGTGGGGCCACCATTTTGTGTAAATGCCATCTAATCCAGTCATCAGATGTGCCCCACCACACCCCACAAAAAGCGGCCATTTCAAAACCGAGGTGGGCCATACAATGTGAATTTATAAGTCTTGAGCATGAGTTTACATTGTTACCTGAGTCGTGGCCTATCTAGCGTGAGGGGCAGAACAAGATGGACGGGGTGGATCTGATGCATACTTGAGGTGGGCCCCATGACATTAAATCAGAATTCCCGAGGGAACTCAATGGTCCCACAATTTGGACCGTTCAGATTGAGTTATATGCATGTGATGTATACAATTTCAGATGCATGCATCTGAACCATCAAACTCCGTCAAAGAATGGAATAGCCCTCCTCATTGTGTTTATCTCTGGTGTACGACAAGGGAGCGGATTGCTTCCTATCCACGCCCGTCTCCAGCTGGGAACGGGCAGGAGCTTTGAGTGGCCACCGTGATGTATGGTTCTTATCCACACCGTCCATCCATTTTTTTTTATCATTTGAGGGTGCAGGACCAAAAATTAGGCATACAAGGATTAAGTGGACCACACCACAGGAAGCATCAGTGATAATGATTCTAGCAGTCGAAACTTTTCTAGGGCCCACCGTGATATTTATTTTCCATCCACCCTATTCATAAAGTTACATACATCTGGATGAAGAGAAATCACAAATATCAGATCCATCCAAAACTTCTATAGCCTCCAAGAAGTTTTCGACGGTAAGAGTTTAACCCCCATTTTGTAGTCCAATTGAACTTGGATCTCCCTCATTGTTGATCTTATGCCCTAAAATAATACAAAAAAAAATGGATGGACGGTGTGGATAAGACACATACATCACGGTGGCCACTCAAAGCTCCTGCTAGAGACGGGCGGTGCATGGTAGGACGCAATCCGCGTCCTACCATAAGTGGGTCCAACTTGATGAATGGTTGATATTTTGTCCACGCCTGCCACGTGTATCCTTTTCATCCAGGAGTTCTCTATGTCGGTTGAGGAATTAAAAATCTGTGGCAACGTATACGTGGCATACATAAATGCGAAGCAGACCGTCAAAATCGTGGGCCCTTGCTGATGGAGCATGGCACGGATACACCGTCCAGGCAATCTTGATGGCCTGATTTCACGCATCCGTTAAAATTGTGGGCCCCTTTCTGATGGAGCTGGAGATACTTGGACAGTCCCATCAACTGATTTGAACTGCCAGCTAAGTCCACTAAACATTTCATGGCCCACCGTGAAAGAATCACATCGATCGGATGATTTTCCCAACAAAAGTATTTCTTCCGAATTATTAAGCAATCCATGATGGTCCCCATAAAATAGACGGATCAAACTTTTGATTGGGCCTATATTTGTCTAAACAATCTCGACTGTCCATTTTAGAGGCTACGGATCAGATTGCTAAGATTGTCGGATCGGTGTGATTCTTGCATAGTAGCCCACAATGTATGGTCTGGACTTAATTGAAAATCCTGATCGGTCTGTTTACCAGGTGGGCCTCACATAACAACATTCTACATTCAAGACACACGTGTGAATAATTCAGTGAGAGGGGCCAGCGTGTTTTGTAGAATAGGATCCATGAACCATGAGAGCCACCATACGAACGCCTAAGATCCCTCACACGTGCGATGCATTTATTGGCCCACGAAATGACATGGTACGTCAAATCTAGCTTTGTTTTAGCCTTGAAACCACGCCACGCCAAAGGCCCCATTGGAAAAAGAGCAGAAAGTTTCAGTCCAACTGGTTGAACCATAAGTTACCATCCATACTGCAGATAACTTCCAACCTTTCATGTATATACAAAATCCAACCTGTCCAATCGGTCTATATAATTTTTATAAATCCAATAATATCAATTCATCAACGTACAGAGTTATATTTTTCTGTGCATGGTTAAACGTTATTTTATCTGGTGTGGAACATATAATAAGCAGATATAAATGATTTTTGTATAGCAATTTTTTCATGATACGAAAAACCTATTCGAATGGTTGGATTTTAAATAAAAATGATAAATTGGAAATTATTTGTTGGTGGATCTCAAATTATGGTCCAACTAGTTGAACTTGAGAGAGAAATTTAAAAGTATTCTCGTAAGAGGCAAAAAGAGTAAAAAAGGAGATAGTTCTTATGTGGTCACGCGTGCTTTTAAATGTCCATCACTCCTTCATTCCAAACCTCATCATCCTCCCTCCCTCTCTCTCTCTCTCTCTATCTCTCTCAGAGCTGTTGGAAATGCTTACAAGGACCAGGAGCTGTTTCAAGCTAGGTGAGGAGAGTGATGAAGAGTACAAAGGAAGATGTAGCACTACTAGAGACATGGAAGACTCGGAGGTGAAGGGATGGAACCCCGGCCCACCATCATCGAACCCGGTGGGGCTAAGAATTCTCATCCAACGGTCTGGAAGAGAGCTGAACGTGCTCAACAAGCCCATGTTGATACAGACCCTGTACATGGATGGAACCCGTTTCTTTCCAACCACCCCAGTTTCCAGTTTCCTAAAGCTATGCCATTTGTGTAAGAGGAAGCTGAGTCCAGACAAAGACGTCTACATGTACAGGTAACCCATATAGTTCCATTTCATGCCTCTGAATTGGAGAAGTGGGGCCCACTTTTCAGTGATCGCTACCATTCATGTGATGGGGACCATGGTGGATATCTCCCCCATTAAATGTTTTGTTGATTGACCTATTGGGCACCCATCAAACGTGGACCCTTGCTTATTGTTTTTCATTTCCGTTGGATGGATAGGATCACTTGATGGACGAGGTATTGAGCATGGCTCATTCCTTGACGGGGACTGACCATATGAATGGCTTGGATTATTAGAACGCTGGCTCCACCGGTTCATTGCCTTGATCATGCATCATGATCTAATAATACCCGTCCACTTATAAATGGTAGATTGGCAAACGATCGATATTTGCCCACCCAACATCAACGTTCCTCTTTTACTTTCACTCTGGAACCAGTCATGACAAAGGCCCACAGGCAAGGTGCCACAACTTGTGCTACCGTACAATCTTTTCTGCCAGCATGCCCCTTCTGCAGAACATCAGCACCATGAAAACAGTACTCCCCACCAGGAAGATCGCTAGGCAGAAATATCAGCTCGGTTGGCTCATCAGGTGAACCACACTGGCGGAATCAATGGACAGCCAATGGTCTAACACAGCATGCTAGTGTGGCCCACCTAGTCAACGGATCAACCCCATTTTTCACAAGTGAAATCTTCACAACAGGGCCTATTATTTTCATGGTACTGATTTCCTACACAAGTGTTATGTTCGTGAGAAACATGGTTGCACATGTGTAATCATAAACTAAGGTGGTCAAAAGATTTTAAAAAATTCCCTACCCATATAATAAAAAGAACATGTTACACACCCTCACATTTTAAAATAATATAATGTTTTTTAATTAATAAAATAATTAAATTTTGTTTAATTAATGCAGGGGTGACCAAGGATTTTGTAGCGTCGAATGTCGCTGCCGGCAAATTTTCTTAGATGAGATGGAAGAGAGAGAGAATTTCATGAAATCAAAGGCCGCGATGCTCCCTCCACGTTGCCGCCGGAGAGGCGATCGAATTCAACCGTCGGATCGCCGCAAGGGAATCCCAGCCATGGCATAAGCCAATATTAACCGTACATCCCTAGATTGGCCAACCAACGATTCGATTTGGATATTAGATTTCGAATCAGACTTTGAGACCACATGAACCATATTGTCGGCGCAGGAAAATTCGACTACGGTTTATACTCTTTTTTAAATCCGATTTTCATGGCATGAAAGATGGATGAGTAAATATAAGTGATGAAGAATTATATGTAACATGAAATATAGGAAATAGATAATTTTATTGTTTTAAAATGTAAGAGATGTTTTCTTTTTTGTGTTGTATCATGGATTAGTTAGCATTAAATGGGAAAATATATAGTTTCTATCAATGTATTTTTTGGTGTGTAGATTTTATTTAATGTTGGTCTGAAAATATCTTTGATTTTTTAGGATGAATGCGACGGTACAGTTGTTACATGGTAGTATCTGGAAAGATCATGGCCAATTATTACGTGGGCCCAGCATGAAAAGTCCTTGGGTACTGATTATGACCAATCAATTCATTAGATCGTCCATTCTCTTATGGTGAAAATGGACGGTTAGAAAATTAGCAATGTGGTAATATTATAAAGTGCATATGTCGACCCACATGAGAATGGACCCAGCTTGGTTATGGGAAAATGACGTGATAGCAGCATGCAATAATGCAGTCCTTATCAAGATGTCGCACGAAAACTGTACACGTGGCACAATGTGATTCATTATTTGGATTGTTGATCAGGTGGGTCCCACCGTCGATAAACCATGATAAGGAAAGTTAACTGATCAGGTGGTGCAAGAGAATACAGGGAAGACTCACATTAAAAGGGAAGGAGATCCACTAGGCATGGCATCAGGTAGGCCAAACTGAGGCTGGTTCAAGGACGGATTTTGAAGGCTAGCCCATTCAAAATACTGGGGAACGGCTTCGGTGGATTCTGACCATGGATTCAACCATGGTGAATGTGCATTACATTCACACTGTCCATCCGTTTTGACAGCTCATTTTAGGGCGTGATCAAAAAAATGAAATAGATCCAAATCTTAGGTGGACCACACCATGGGAAACAATGGTGATTGATTACCTACCATTAAAAACTTCTTGGGACCACCAGAATGTTTATTTGCCATCCAACCAGTTGATGAGGTCACAAAAGACCTGGATGGATGCAGGGACCACACAAATATCAACTTCATCCAAAATTTTTGTGGACCACAGGAAGTGTTTAATGCTCAATCACCACAATTTTGAAATTTGTATGTATTCCATTTTTAGAATCATGACTTAGATGAGCTGTCAAAATTGTTGTACTACGTGAATGTAACCCACATACAAAATATTGGTTTTTGATGTATAGCGAGTCACGGATGATTTCATGGCTAAGATGGACCAGAAAAGGTAAAATGAACGTATCTTATAAAATGGAATGAGTCATCCGACGTGCAATGTATGGTTCTGGGGTTAGACGAGCTACTTTAGCCATCCAACCTGCTAAGCTGGTTTGGCCACGCCGAATTTTTGAGATTCCATCATACCGACGATGTAATTTCCGTTTTATTTTCATTTTTTCTATTTATTGAGTTATGGTTTGATTATAACTCCTCATAGTTGTGTCCAACATGAAATGTATTTAGAATAATTTGGAAAATCACACTATTTTTGGCTAAAAACAGTAATGACTAGTAGGAATCAAGATGGTCTATAAATAATAACTTCATTATTTATAGTAAGTCACAATTTCTAGGAGTTTTATTTTAGTTTAATTCTGAAACTTCTTCCCAGGTTTAGTATCCTTATTTAAAAGATTCTAAACTCGTTTATTTTAATCATTAATCAATTTACAAATTTATAGAAATTATTTATATTTTCTTCTTTTCCCCATGAATTCAAGGTCTCTCCTCAGTATCTTTGTGGAGAGTCCACATAAGCTCCGTGGATTTATAATTACCCCAAAGAAAGTGCTCAACCTCATCAAGTTTATCCCGCGTCACTTTTGCCCCATCTAAACATTGCTTATGGCTAGCCCCAAGGTCCACCGGTCTCACGGGTGAAGATCATCTAATCCATGAGATTTGATGATTTAATAGTCACATTGTTGGTGCGGAAGGCTGAACAAAGACAGTATTACAACACCAAGTGAGTTAGTCAAAAAGGAGTATCCTCCGCCTAAAAATTCTTTAAATTATTTAGATTAATGGTTAGTAATTTGCCAAGTGGTATTCCACCACAGCCTAAAAATCTTTTAGAACCTTTTTAGATACTCCATATCTATCAAAATTATTTACACAAGCTACAGAAATGGGAACTCTAAACTCTCTATACACCACACTATAAAAATAATATAAGACTTTTAAATATCTAAAACTACCATTTACAAGCCTCATACGTATATGCAGAGCTTAAAAAACTAATTCCCTTATTCAAAATCAATGCCATCAATGCCTGTGACATCGAAGGCATTATATAATGACTTTTGTCACATCATGGAGATGTTAGTTTTTCATAAAGCGGGATTATTATGTGATGCTCTCCTCAAAAATCAAGTTGGTCCACTAATTAGGTGGTCCGCACATGTAATATTTATTTATTAATTAAGCATTCATTTTCTCTTGATGTGTCACCCTCCAATTTCTTTTTATAATGTATAAGCGTGGCCCAATGAAGATTTGACACTAATTTACAAGCTTTAATAAGCCTACACGTGTGTATAAGGCAGGTCATGTACACGTCATCACTGGTGTGACAGAATTGATAACAGACATTTTCCAACCTTTCCATGAGAATGATCTGACTGGTAGATTTTATGAGCCAGAAATAAATTTAGTCCATTAAAATTTTTGGGACAGGGATTAAGTGGTGTGGTGATGTGTGGGGGCACTGTGGGGTCCACTGTAATGTATGTGTTTTATAACCACACTGTCCATCCATTTTGCCAGCTCATCATTAAAAAATGAGCTGATTTGAAGCTTTGATCACTGTTGTAAATTATATAGATTAATATATTTTTGTATAATGTGGTAATCGAAAAATTGTAAAATAATCTAAAATCAGGACAGTTTGAAGCACGTTTCAAACGCTGTCCTTTAAGCGTTATTTGCCCCTACTCAAGTGAATTGAGTATGTTGATAGGTTACAGGCAAATTGCTTCTAGAATACGACGAGCCTGGTGTGGGTCTGCGTTCAGCATACACGAAGGCCCACCAAATGGAACTCTTATACACTCTATCTGGTAGAATTACAATGTAGAAAAAAATCCCAAAAGAGAAAGAAAGAGAAGAAATTTCTTTTGATTTAGAACATTGCACTGGTCAGTACTTCAACCATTGGTTCAGATGAACAGTTCTAGACCACACCGTTGATCTGTTCTTTTAGCAAAGGTTCAACCCTTGCTGTCTTGCTGGAACCACTAGAGTATTGGAGAGAAGTAGTGAGCTGTGTCTCAATTCGTATGGGTCTACTGGATTGGGTTGAGAGATGGTTTGGAAACCCATCCAGACCCTTCTTTTATAGCTTATGATGGCTGGGGGTTATAGTTCAGGAAATTAAATCCCATGACCTTTTCTAGTTGTTGGAGAAAACTAGCTGTTTTCTGACTGTTGTGTATGGGCCATTAAGCTGTTGCATGTTGACTGTTGTGAGACAGCAGCTAGCCGTTTCTAGCTGTTGGGCTAGCCATGCAGCAGTTACAGCTGGACCCTGCACTAACTGCACAACTGTTATAGATCTGCTATAACAACTCTATTTTTCAGCCCTCTATATATTCTGGAGGACTCTCATTCAGTCCTCTAGTCTCCCCTTCATCCAGCCATCCGCCTTAGTCGCACACGTCTCGTTCTGGTTCGCTTAAGGTCGCGAAGGAGCGACACGATGCGGACGTTCGAAGTGAAAAGTGCGTCACTACAGCTATACTACCTCACATGCCCACGCCCTTGCACTGAGCCCGAGACCGAGACCAAGACCGAGCCCGAGCGCTAGCGCGCGAGCAAGTGTTCCAGTGCTACGCACTAGAACAAGCAAGGTCCATAGTCCTTGGACTAGGTGAGTAAATATTATAATACTCCACTGTTTTCATTTAAACCATTTTTTCTTCTCTTCCCTTTCCCATGTGGGACTATTCCTAAAAACTCATAAAACGGTGTTTTTTCAAAAATAACTTTTTTATATATCATATATTATTTTTTATTATTAAAATATATTTTATAAAAATTAATATTTTTGCAACAATTCCCCACTTGATTTTTTATAACATATATTTTCTCGGTTAAACAATTCTGCCAGAATAATTAGCTTATATGCATAAAGAAAGATACCTTTCGATTTTAATCTTTCCTTAGTATAAGTATCTCAAAACTCTGTCGAAATGACTGGTAGCCGTAGCGTTGAACCAGTTATTCCTAGATAACAGAGTCAGAGAAATCACACACATATTCGTTATGTGTTTGTTAGAGTCCCCACAATCTTGCTTAGCACATTTAATGGCCATGTGCTTATCCTAATTTGTGAACGATCTTGAGAGAAAAACTCCTAACTCTCATAAGAGACGGCACCATCTCTATGTTCATATAGGTGAAATCCTTCCAGTGTCTCCGTTACTATAAGACACTTATCCTTATAGACTGGATTTCATTAAGAGTTCTAAGATTCAACCCTCTTTCGTAACGCTCAACACTTATCTATTATGGATGAGGTTATATTATTTAGTGCTAAAAACTTTCCACATATCAGTGACTTGTTTTTACCCATTAAACCCCCAAATTAGAGATTTTCTGACTTTAGGTTGGGTTACCATCACTGGTGAAACTTTGGTTGAAGAGTTTCAACCCCATCCCTCTAGATGTAGCCTTTACTACCTCTCTCGATAGAGGTTTAGTGAAAAGATCTGCCAGGTTGTTGCTTGATTTCACATAGGAAATAATAATGATTCCATCTCGAATCAATTGTCTGACATAATCATGTCGAAGACTAATATGTCTAGACCCACCATTATAAGTGCCGCTATAGGCTCTAGCTAATGTGGCTTCACTATCACAATGTAGTGACACAGCTGATATGGGCTTTACACAAAAAGAGATTTCTAATAGAAGATCCCTTAACCACTCACTCTCTTTGCCTGTTGCAGTCAGGGCTATGAATTCAGACTCCATAGTCGAGTGCGTTATGTAAGTCTATTTCTTGGATCCCCAAGATACAGTTGTACCTCCTATGGTGAATATCCACCCTGTAGTAGACTTGTTGTCCCTTGCACTCGATATCTAGTTCGCATCGGTATATCCTTCCAATACGGTAGGAAACTCTGAATAAAATAGTCCTAAGTCTTTGGTTGCTTTTAAGTAACCAAGGACTCTACTGATTGCATTCCAGTGTTCAGTACTGGGGTTACTGGTAAACCTACTAAGTTTACTTACAGCATATGCGATATCAGGTCTAGTGCATTGCATAACATACATAAGACTCCCTATCGCACTCGCATATTCTAATTGTGCAACTGTTCTTCCAGTATTTTCTTTTAGCTTGATACTTGGATCAAATAGGGTCATTGTTTCTTTTATACTTAGATGGTTAAACTTGTTTAGTATCTTTTCAATATAATAAGATTGATACAAAGCATAACCCCCACAATGTTTTTTAACTTTGATACGTATGATGGTATCAACTTGTCCAAGATCCTTCATTTTGAATATGGAAGATAAAAACCTCTTTGTTTCAGTCAAACCTTCCATTTTATTACATATTATTAACATGTCATCAACATACAGACAAATAATAACGATATAACTATCATCTACTTTTAAATATATGCATTTGTCAGCTACATTATGCATGAAATCATGAGAAAGTATTTTGGAATCAAACTTCTCATACCCTTGATTTGGTGCTTGTTTTAATCCATACAAAGATTTGATTAATTTACATACTTTGTTTTCATTTCCTGGTAGAACGAAACCTTCAGGTTGTTCCATGTATACCTCCTCATTGAGGTCACCATTCAGGAATGCGATCTTTACATCCATTTGGTGGATGTGAAGATGATGTATGGAAGCTAGTGCAAATAATATCCTAATGGATGTTATCCTAGCTACAGGTGAGTATGTGTCAAAGTAATCTATCCCTTCTTTTTGTCTAAAACTCTTAACTACTAGTCGATCTTTAAAGGTTTGGATAGTCCCATCAATGTGATATTTCTTCTTAAATACCCACTTACAACCAATGGGTCTAGAACCTGGAAGTAAGTTTACTAGTTCTCATGTTTGGTTTGACAGTATGGATTTCACTTCATCGTTTATAACTTCTTTCCAGAAAGCTAAGTCTCTAGAGGATACAACATCTTTATATGTTTTAGGATCATCTTCTCTAGTCATCACTATAGGTATTTTTCTCATAATATTTTCTCTATCTCCTTTTACAAGATGGAAAAAAACGCGTTGTGAGTGTATGTAGTCATCTCCTAGACTCTTCTCTATTCTTGTCCTTTGACTCCTACGAGGTTCAACGGGAGCTTCCACTATCTGTGGAGCTGTACTATATGATTCTCTATTAGGAGTTTGGATTTCATTATCCTTTGACTCCAAGGATAGTGAGTTCTCAAAGAACTCGACATCTCTTGATTCTATTATTGTATTAGACTCTATGTCTAGAAGTCTATAAGTTTTACTATTTTGTGCATACCCTACGAAGGCGCACTTAATAGCTCTTAGTCCTAACTTAGTTCTTTTTGGATCAGGGGTTCTGCAATACGCAAAACACCCTCACGCTTTTAGATATCCTAGGTTAGGTTTTCTACCTCTCCATGTTTCATATGGAGATATTTTATATTTTTTAGATGAAATTCTGTTTATTATATGGCATGCTGCAAGCAGTGCCTCTCCCCGTAGACTTAGTGGCAACTTTGCTCTTATCAGCATTGAGTTGACCATTTCTACTATTGTTATATTTTTTCTTTCAGCTATTCTGTTTTGTTGAGGTGTGTATAGCGTTGTACATTGATGTATCAGTTCATGTTCTTCACAGAAGTTATCGAATTCATTGGAGAAGTATTCTCCTCCTCTATCACTACGGAGAACTTTTATTTTCTTATTTAGTTGATTCTCTACTTCTGCTTTATATATTTTAAACATGTTTAATGCTTCATCTTTGTTCTTTAACAGATAAACATACACATACCTAGAGCAATCATTTATAAAGGTTATGAAGTACCATTTACCTCCATGAGTAAGAATGTCGTTTAACTCACAGATATCACTGTGCATAAGATCCAATACTTGAGACGATCTTTCAACACTTGGAAAAGGTTTCTTCATCATTTTAGATCTTATGTACACTTCACATTTATCGGTTTCATTATCTATGTATGAAATTAAACCATTCTTAGTCATGAACTTCAAGGTACTATACCATATATGGGCTAGCCTATCATGCCATAATCTAACAGATTCAACCATATACACAGAAGTTCTACTTTCATTCAGAGAAAACTTAACCACCCCATTACATGCATATCCCTTTCCAACAAATTTCTCATTCTTAGACAGAATCAGTTTACCTGACTCGTACACCACCCGTATGCCTGATTTTTCCAGAAGATCCCCAGAAACTAAGTTTCGCCTCATGTCTGGGACGTGCAGTACATTAGTCAGAATCACTTTCTTTCCAGAGGTGAATATCAGTTCGACAGTTCTTTTGCCGATGACCTTCGATCGGACTTCATTACCCATTTGGACTTCTTGACCATCGGTCAATTCCTCATAGGTTTTGAAGGCTGATTTGTCGTAGCACACATGTACAGTAGCGGCAGTATCATACCACCACCCTGGAACTTTGCCTTGGATGGTATTCACCTCAGTGATCATAGCTACGATATCGCCTTCTTCTACTGCACTTGCCTCTTTTTTAGATTTGCGATATTGGCATGCTCGAGCATAGTGCCTGATTTTCCCACAGACATGGCATGAGCCTTTAAACTTTCTGTTCTTCTTTTGGGTGTTTTTCTTGAATTTTTCTTTCTTGGGTTTAAGGGAATCGTCCTTCTCGGGATGTTTGTTATTAGTATTCTCTACCGCATGTACCTTGGACGAGGCATTCCCGTTATCATTCTTTTTATCGCGGTTACGGGATTCTTCCTCAATTCTGAGGTGTTTCTGGATTTGTTCCAGTGTGTAGTCCTTAGTTTTATGCAGTAACTCCTTTCTATAGTTTTTTCACATCGGTGGCAATTTGGCGATTATAGCCCCGACTTAGAATGATTCAAGAAGATCGATTTTTATCGCTTTGATTTTGTTTACTATTAGTTGCAGTTCTTGGATTTGAGGCAGCAGCGGTTTATTATTTGCCATGCTGAAGTAAAAATACCTGGCGATGAGAAACTTGTTGGTATCTTCTTCTTCAGCCTTGTATCTGAATTTCAGAGCGGCCCAGATCTCCTTTGCTGATGACGTCTGTTGGTACAGATCGTACAAGCGATCGGAGAGATCGTTCAGAATGTGTCCTCGACACAAGAGTTCATCTTTGGCTCGTTTGGTGCGGGCAGCCACCTGTTCAGGTGTGTCTTTGTCGAATGCTTCAGGTAGCGCTTGCAGATTTGGATCTAATATGTAATAGATTTTCAGCGCCGTCAGGAGAAATTTCAGCTTGTCTTGCTATCTTGTAAAATTGGTTCCATCGAACCGATCAAAACGTATCAAGTCCTGATTCATCAACTTGATGGATGAAACACTGTCGGCTTCCATTACAAAATAACGCTTTAAGATTGTTGTAAATTATATAGATTGATATATTTCTGTATAATGTGGAAATCGAAAAATTGTAAAATAATCTAAAATCAGGACAGTTTGAAGCACGTTTCAAACGCTGTCCTTAAAGCGTTATTTGCCCCTACTTAAGTGAATTGAGTATGCTGATAGGTTACAGGTAAACCGCTTCTAGGATACGACGAGCCTAGTGTGGGTCTGCGTTCAACAAACACGAAGGCCCACCAAATGGAACTCTTATACACTCTATCTGGCAGAATTACAATATAAAACAAAATCCCAAAAGAGAAAAAAAGAGAAGAAATTTCTTTTGATTTAGAACACTGCACTAGTCAGTACTTCAGCCACTGGTTCAAATGAACCGTTCTAAACCACACCATTGGTCTGTTCTTCTAGCAAAGGTTCAACTCTTGCTGTCTTGCTGGAACCACTGGAGTATTGGAGAGAAGTAGTGAGTTGTGTCTCAATTCATATGGGTCTACTGGAGTGGGTTGAGAAATGGTTTGGAAACCCATACAGACCCTCCTTTTATAGGCTATGATGGCTGGGGGTTATGGTCCAGGGAATTAAATCTCATGACCGTTTTCTAGCTGTTGGAGAAAACTAGCCGTTTTCTGACTGTTGTGCATGGGCCATTAAGCTGCCGCATGCTGACTGTTGTGAGACAACAGCTAGCCATTTTCTAGCTGTTGTGCTAGTCATGTAGCAGTTACAGCTAGACCCTGTACTAACTGCATAGCTGTTACAGATCTACTGTAACAACTCTATTTTCCAGCCCTCTATATTATTCTTTGGTCAGGGCATCTACATAGTGGGACGCCGCTAATGGTTGGATTGGATCGTGTAGCTACGAGCCAAGCCCTAGAACACTTGTGTCCTATTAATCCCTGGGTTCTCTAGTTAAATAGGAACCTACGGCCCCTAGGCCAATCTGAGCCTGACTGCCCATGGGCTAGGAGTGAGACCAGACCCAACCCAACCCGTGAGCTGATGAAGGCTGTTCATGGGCTATGCCCAATAGCTAAATACTCAATCCCCCGATACAAAATAAGTTGGGCCGGGCTTTATCGGAGAACTTTAGACCAGCCAGCCCAAGTCGGATGCAACTCGTCAGAGTCCATTTGGACTTGGTCAGATCCAATCTAGTTTGACAACAAGAGACTGGGTCGCCCCGGCTTAGGCGAGTTACAACTCTAACTCAAGACCCGATGAGTTGGCCCGTGTCGCTGTGTTCTAACTCAATGGGGCTAGGTCCAACTGACATTCCTCGGGAGTCTCCGCCCAAGTACGGTTCAAACCCAGGCCTAATAGTCCAACCACCATATTTCTGGGTCAGGGTGTCAAGAGGCTGGGCACACCCAATGGGTACCCAAGCCTATACTGACACCTACTAGGTACAGATACAGCTTAACAGGTGTGGGTGTGGGCTTGGGTATTGTTTCTTTTAGCCTAATTAATAAAGCCTGCCTGGTGTGAGTATACCCTGACCTATACCAGAATCCCATTGGAACTTACTTTATATAAAATAATAAATAAATAAACTAATATATATTCCATGTATTAAAATAGTGGACAGTCTAGACAACTATCTACCTTGTGGCACACCTGAGAGTGTAAAATTGCTTGTGTTATTGAAAAGGCCAAGCTATATGTCCTAGAGGGGGGGTGAATAGGACAATGCCAAATAAAAACTTATAACAGCGGAATAATGAAGAAAATGATAGCCAAATTAAATAACAATGCAGGAAAGAAAAACAACCTCAAAATTCAGATCTTGAGAGGTTGATACAAACGTTGTTCTAAGGACAACCTTACACCAAAAACCAGAGTTTATGGTAGGACAACCTTATTTCTAAAAAGATCTTTGTATCAAGTCTCAAATCGAAGAGGAATACAAAAATAAATATAAACTGAATTGAAATAACTTGTAATTAAAGATGTATTGTTCTAGGGACAGCCATACACCATAAAAATGGCAGGGCAACCTTGCTGGAACAACTTTCAAATGAAATTGAAAATCAAGCTTAAAAAGGAATTGTAGAAAATAAATTCTAAGCTATTACAACATTCTCACAAAGCTTGAAATAATTACAACATTCACCACCATACATACATCCCACAAAAATTAATTAAAAGATTAAAAGAATAAATCAATCAACCACAACTCAAGGGATTATAGTGGTTCGCCTGTGTGTTCACCAACTGTTATACAACAGCCACACAAAATGCTACTCCACTCCTAATATCCTCACACAGGGGATATTAGCGTTCACTAAAAATAGGTTTTCCCAGGTTCACCCAAAACCTTTACAATTGTGTCTTTGTATGTGGGCTTACACAATTAAAAAAACCCCACTTCTGAGTTTTCCTGGCTTTCCTCAGATAACCAAAATAATAAGATTTTTCTGGCAAATCTTGAAAGAAACTAAAATAATAGAAAGGAATTTACAATATGTAAAATACCTGAAAATCTCCTTCGTTGTAGCAGCCCGGTAGAACCAAATCAAAGTAGATGATTGAATGTCCAAGTTCAATGTCCAGTACTCGATTACAATGGTTCTAATTCTAATAGATTTTAAATTAAACCAAATAGGGCTTGCCTTAATTGATTTTGATTCCAAAGAAAGGGAATAATAATTCCTCTTTATCAAATCAGATTGGAATATAAGAAACAAAATCAATTAAAATAAAGCTAAGGAAAGAGAATATTAAATAAGCACACTTAGCTTAGATGGAGCACAAAATTATCTCTCAGAAGTTCGACGAAGATTGGCTTGAATACTTTAATTAAATCGATAATTTCTTCTGAGATTCGTGCACTATTTATAGGTGAGAAGATCGGGTCTTCGACTGGTCTAAAGTGCTCTTCGACTAGTCGAAGCAACAACAGATATTTGAAAAATTCGGCTGGATATGCTCTGACCGTTCTACGACTGGTCGAAGCTTTCCTACGACTAGTCGTAGGTCACCTACGACTGGTCGTAGGTTTCCTTCGACTGGTCGTAGGTCCTGTAAACCATCGCTGGACTTCGAGTCGAAGGTTATACGACTGGTCGAAGATCAGTCGACACTGTTCCTACGACTGGTCGAACAGATTCTAGAACTAGTCGAAGGCTAACAGATTTTATCCGGAATTTGTAACAAACTCACGACTGGTCGAGGAATTTCTTAGACTGGTCGAAGCAAGTCTAGGACTAGTCGAAGAAGGCCTAGGACTAGTTGAAGAACAGACCAATCACATGTAAAATAACATTCGACTTATGTATCCGAAATGACCTACTTCTAAGGTCAACCTATGGTCAATCAAACCTCAATCATGAAGTATGGACATTGAAGCATTAGGAACAAGTGACCTTAAAGTATCAGTCTTGAAGTCTTGATGTAGATCAATCTTGAAATCTTCATGTAGCTCAATCTTGAAAGTGGCTTGAGTTTCAGCTTGAGTCTTGAGTTCAGCTTGAGTCTTGCCTTGTGAGCAGTTCTTTCATTCAAGATCTTGAGTCTTGTACTTGAGAGCTTTGCTTGTTGTGAGCTTAGCTTGTTCATGAATGTTGATCCTTGAGAGAGCTTCACTTAAGCAAGTTATGTATAACATAACAGTGATTTTGTCATCACAAATTTGACAATAGACAGGGATATAAACTATAGCACTTACAATCTCCCCCTTTGTCAAATTAGTGACAAAACACATTATCAATATAAACAAGAGTAAAACAACTGGTTAATACCTGTAAATCAATATTCAACATTCAACCAGTTTCAACCAGTTTCATTCAACAAGATCAAACATATACTCCCTTTAACTCCCCACTCTCCCTGAGTAACATAACCAATGCTACCCCTCTCATAATCATAGTAAGAACAAACCATTCTCCCCCTTTTTATCACAATATGACAAAGGAGAACTAAATAAAGGAGTTCATGAGAGTAAACATGAGGAGAGAATAGAGTATAGCAAAAGAGTCATAGAGATACTCAAGATAACATCACATATATCTAGCATAAATATTACATCAAGAACAAATATCCAGCTTAAAATCCAACTCAAACTCAAGCAAACAAGTGCTAAGTAATAAAGTTATTACAGACCAGAAGTTTCATAAAAACTAGTCAGAACTAGAACTTGAAGATGGAGCAGGAATAGAAGGATTAAGTTGGTGCATGCCTTTGTTCAAGCGCCTAAGATATTTGCGCATGTATTTGAATTGCAAATCATGAGCAACAGACATGTTTTCCAACTTAACATTTATATTCTCAACTTTACCTTCTAATGCACTCAACGTGCATCAACATCAGATGGTATAAAATCTGGATCATTAGCTGAGTCAGAATCCAGTTCCTAAAAAATGTCATCCATATTAATGTCAACACCAGCTTCTTCAGGACCACCACCACCACCACCACCTTGTTCAGGAAGCAGATCCAACTTCATCTTATTAATATTAATATCGTTGAAGATCAGATGATGGATTGGTGCTTCATCAACAGGCATATCGACTAACATATGAGTAGCCAATACAGTCATAAAATATGCAAAAGGAATGTCACTATGACCAGGATGGAGTCGAAACTGAAGAATGAAATGACAGATTAAGGATGACAAACAAATCTGAGTACCATTAGAAATAGCATGGATAACACGAACCATAAATGAAGTCAGGTCAGATTTATTACCCGAACGAGGATACAGATTAGACACAAAGATTCTGTGGAGAATTCTGTATTTGGGTAACAAATACCTTGGGGGGAGCGCATTCCCTTTTTGAGTCCATTGAACATCCATATTGCACAAGTCTTTAGTTAGCGTACGTTTTTCAGCCATTGAGGGTTTATTAGTTAAGTTATGAATTGGAATACCCTCACCATTCACAGGAATTTTCATAAGAGCTGAAATTAAATGACGATCAACGTCAAAAGGCCCTTCTCTAGTAGAAATTTGAAAAGTTAAATTATCCTGTGAAAATGCACTAATACATATAAACATGGATTGGGCAATGGACCGGTATGCAGGCCCACCCCAATGCAATAAGTTAGTCCAACCTATAGCTTCAAGCATAGGAAGGATGTCAAATGGAGCAATGTGATTGACATCAACAGGATGTTCAACGATAACATTACGTGATCTAATGTCCCTAACATATGATGGATCATCATTAGGAACAAGAAGATGACGCTTAGAGATAGCGGTCGATCTGGAGGAAGAAGAAGGACCACGTGAAGTAGTTTTTCTACCTCTAGAAGCCATTTGCAACAAGGATTTAAAGGAATAAAGAAGTTGCAAAGGATTGAGAAGTGGGTTTACTCAAAACAGATTTTTCACAACCCAAACCCCAAATCTCAATGATTTTCAAAATAGAAAGCTTCAAGAGAGAAAAGGAAGCAATCTTGACACAAATATGCAAGAAAAACGGATTTGGAACACTAACCTTGAAGAACTTGAAGGATGGGTACGACGAGTCGAAGTTCGGCTCCAAGGAAAAGAAAGAAGAAATGAGGAAGAAAGAGAAAAATTCCCAATTTGAAGTGAAACCCGTGTTCCACGACTGGTCGTGGGTATCTACGACCGGTCGTAGTACGACTGGTCGTGTATACTCACGACTGGTCGTATAAACCTCAAAAATTCAATTTACTTGCAAATTTTACAAAAATTGAAATACAATCTAGCAAATATATACAATATTATTCAAGAAGGCATAAATTATCAATTTAAAATGCACATGCCAAGATCAAATTTCATCTTTTTGAACCTGCTTTTATCAAGAGGTTTTGTGAAAATATCAGCACGTTTATCTTCAGTAGGAATATATTCTAGAGATATAACTTTTTCTTCTACTAATTCCCTTATATAATGAAATCTAATGTCAATATGCTTAGTACGAGAATGCTGAATAGGATTTTTTGAAATATTTATCGCACCGAAATTATCACAATATAATAACATAGAATCTTGTTTAATTCCATAATCACTTAGCATTCGTTACATCCAAACAAGCTGTGTACATGCATTACCAGCTGCAATATACTCAGCTTCAGCTGTTGAAAGTGATATAGAATTTTGTTTCTTACTAAACCAGGAAACTAAACAATTTCCAATAAAAAAAACAACCACCACTAGTTGATTTTCTATCATCTAAATTACCAGCCCAGTCAGCATCCGAGTACCCAGCTAATTGAACATTGGTTTCATGAGGATACCAGAGACCAAGATTTACAGTACTTGCGACATATCTAATAATTCGCTTGACAGCAATCAAGTGAGATTCTTTTAGATCAGATTGATATCTTGCGCAAATACCAACACTTAGAGAAATATCAGGTCTGCTAGCAGTCAAATATAACAAACTATCAATCATACTCCGATAAAGTTTTGAGTCAATATTTTTACCATTAGAGTCTTTTGATAGTTTCAGGGCAGTACTCATAGGAGTATCGAAATTTTTACCATTCTCAAATCCAAATCTTTTGATTAGATTTAAGGCATACTTAGATTGAGAAATGAATATTCCTTCAGGTTGTTGCTTTACTTGCAATCCAAGGAAATAAGTCAATTCCCCAACCATGCTCATTTCGAACTGTGATTTCATCAAATCTGCAAACTCAGTAGTCAAGTTAGTACAAGTTGATCCATAAATGATATCATCAACATAAATCTGTACCATTAGGATATGATCATTATGTTTTTTAACAAATAGAGTTTTATCGACAGATCCCATTTGAAAATTATGACTTAAAAGAAATTTTGTTAGTTTCTCATACCATGCCCTAGGTGCTTGTTTTAATCCATAAAAAGCCTTTTTAAGCCGATATACATGATCAATATTTTTGGAATCTTCAAATCCCATTGGCTGTTCAACATAGACTTCTTCATGTAAATCGCCATTTAGAAAAGCACTTTTCACATCCATCTGATAGATCTTTATCTTTCTAAAACATGCAATGGATATAAATAGTCTGATAGATTCAAGACGTGCTACTGGTGCAAAGGTTTCATCGAAATCAATCCCTTCAATTTGAGTATAACCTTGTATCACCAGTCTAGCCTTGTTTCTAATTATATTTCCACATTCGTCAGACTTATTTTTGAAAATCCATTTTGTTCCAATGATGTGTTTATCTTTAGGTCTTGGTACGAGATACCAAACATCATTTCTTACAAATTGGTTGAGTTCATCTTGCATCGCAACAATCCAGTTCTCATCAGCCAGAGCTTCTTTTACGTTAGATGGTTCAATTTGGGATGTAAAACATACATAATTACATATATCCTTAAGTTGTCTACGGGTGCGAACACCGGTGAGAGGGTTTCCAAGAATTTGTGTGGTTAGATGATCTTTAACAGTCCTCAACTTAGAATCAGTCTGATTCGATGAAGTATCGGGTTTATCAATGATTAGTACTTCATCATTATCTGAATTAGAAATTGGTGTGTTTAAGTGATCATCAATGACAACATTAATGGATTCTTGAATCACACCAGTCCTTTTGTTCAGAACTCTATAAGCTCGACTGTTTAAGGAATATCCTAGAAAAATACCTTCATCACTCTTCGTATCGAACTTTCCTAAATTTTCACGATCACGTAAAATATAGCACTTGCTGCCAAAAACTCGAAAGTATTTAACAGTAGGCTTTTTATTGAACCACAATTCGTAAGCCGTTTTATTATTATCTTTTCTAGTGTAGACTCGGTTAATAATATAGCAAGCTGTGTTGACTGCTTCAGCCCAAAGATTTTTAGAGAGCTTCATGCTATTCAACATGACGTTAGCCATTTCTTGAAGCACCCTATTCTTTCTTTCTACAATTCCATTCTGTTGTGGAGTTTTGGGAGCAGAGAATTCATGTAATATTCCTTGGTCAGTACAGAACTTCTCAAAATTGCTATTCTCAAATTCAGATCCATGATCACTACGAATTTTACTGATTTGAGAAGATTTTTCAGTTTGAATCCTTTTGAGAACTTTTCTTACTTCTTCAAGGGTTTCAGATTTATCCCTTAAGAAGACTACCCAAGTGAATCTGGTAAAGTCATCAACTATTACCAAGATATACTTTTTACCACCACGACTTTCCGTTCTGGTAGGTCCTATCAGGTCCATGTGGAGAAGTTCGAGCGGTCTTAATGTGGTATTTGAATTCACCTTTTTGTGTGAGTTCTTTGTTTGTTTGCCTATCTGGCACTCACCACATATTTTATCTAATTTCTGAAGTTTGGGTAAACCTCTTACAAGTTCTCGTTTGCTCAATCGATATAAATTTCGATAATGTACATGTCCAAGACGTTTGTGCCATAAATCAGTCTCGTCTGTATGGACCATGTAACATGTTTGATTAGATGAGCTGGATTCACTAATAATATAGCAATTTTCAGACGTTCTACGTCCAGTTAATATTACAGAACCCTTATTGTTTAGTATTTCACAGCTTTGATTAGAAAACCGAACATTATGATTATTATCACATATTTGTGATATACTAAGCAAGTTATGCTTTAGGCCTTCAACGTATAAAACATTTTTAAACACAGGCAGATTAAAAAGTTGAACCGTACCTTGGCTTATAATCTTGCAGTTGCTACCATCACCAAATGTGACTGAACCATCAGTCATATCTTTCAAATCGGTGAATAAGGCTTTGTCACCTGTCATATGCCTGGAACATCCACTGTCTAGGTACCACTTTGAATGACTTGTTGCTTTGAAAGCCGTGTGAGCAACCAAGTAGGTGACTTTAGGAACCCATTTCATAACTGTTTTGGGTTTAGAAACATAGTTGGTCTTCTTTTGTGTATACTTGTAGGAATGACCTATAGAGTTAGATTTTAAGAGCTCCTTGAGTAAATCAACTATCTTTTCAGCTAGTGGATTTCGTTTCTGATTAAAGTTGACATGGCTGTTTCTAGGTTTTTGAAAAGTTTTTGAATTTTTAGAAAAATCTTGATAAGTATTTTTCCCTTTTGAGTTTGAGGACTCTCCTTTAACAAACATAGGAGGAGTATACATTTGTTTAGGAGGTAAATTTTTATCATAGCCCAACCCGGATCGATCGCCACATTTTCTTGCCGGGACGTTTTCTAACTTTAGGAGCACACATTGGCTAATTCCATGTGTCCTTTAAACTCAGAAGAGAAGATACTTCAGTTTTAAGTTTCTCAATTTCATATTATAAATCAACAATTAGGGAGTTTTTGAATTCCAAATCGCATTTTGATTTTTCAAAACTATCTGAAATTTGTGATTTTTCTAAGACAAGTGAATCAAAACAATTTTTGAGTTTAGAAAACTTTTCTTTTTGAAGTTTAAGTTTGTAACAATTTTACAACTTTCCTTATATAGGGCATTGTAAGCGTCTTGAAGATCATCTTCATTTTCACATTCACTATTCAGATTTTCTTCACTTGTAAAGTCATTATCTGAAAATGTGAATTTGGCTAGAGTCATAAGAGCTTTGACCTCATTGCCCGACTCAGTTTCAGAATCTTCTGATTCAAAAGAACCTTCAGAATCAGATGATTCATCCCATGTAGCCAACATACCCTTCTTCTTGGGTTTGTCCCTTTTAAGACATCTATTTGCTAAGTGCCCATATTCTAGACAGTTGTAACATTGACTATCTTTCAAAGATTTTCGAGATTTGGGTCTAAACTTCTTTTTGTCATTTGATTTTTGAAAATCAACCCTTTTCTTGCTTTTGAAAATTTTGTAAATTTTTTTAGCTAAAAGAGCTATATCATCTTCTGAATCAGAATTTTCTTCTGAATTACATTTAGAAGATTTTAGCGCGATAGATTTACCTTTAGGAGCTTTAAAGTTTAACTCGTAGGTTTGTAGAGAACCAACTAGTTCTTCAACCCTCATATTATCCGTATCACGAAGTTCCTGGATTGCAGTTACTTTAGAATTGAACCGTTCAGGAAGTGAGCGTAGTATTTTTGCACACACTTTACTTTCTGGGATTTTATCGCCAAGACCCCACATTGAGTTTACAATGTCATTCAATCTAGTGTAGAAGTCCATAAACATTTCATTTTCCTCCATATGAATTTCTTCAAATCTGGTTATGAGGAGTTGGACTTTAGATTTTTTGACAATTGTAGTACCCTCGTGTGTCATTTCTAATATATCTCAAGCTTGCTTTGCAATATCACAAGAAATGATTCTTTTGAACTCATCCGGTGATAGTGCGCAAGTAATTGCATTTAGTGCTTTAGCATTTGCACTACTCTCACTTTTTTGAAGAGTGGTCCATTGGTAATATGGTGTGGTTTTCATTGATTTTGAACCATCAACTCCAGTAACTTCCATGATAGGAGGATTCCATTCAGTCACTATGGCTTGCCACACATTTTCATCCATTGATTTGAGGAAGATCCTCATTCTGGCTTTCCAATAGGCATAGTTGGAGCCATCAAAGGGTGGAGGCCTAGTGACTGAAAGGCTATCAAAATTTGACATCTTAAATAGCTTAAATCGTTAGCTCAGGAATTAAATCCAAGAATTAAAAAAGAGTTATTAGGCTCTGATACCACTTGAAAAGGCCAAGCTATATGTCCTAGAGAGGAGGGGGGGGGGGGGGGGTGAATAGGACAATGCCAAATAAAAACTTATAACAGCGGAATAATGAAGAAAATGATAGCCAAATTAAATAACAATGCAGGAAAGAAAAACAACCTCAAAATTCAGATCTTGAGAGGTTGATACAAACGTTATTCTAAGGACAACCTTACACCAAAAACCAGAGTTTATGGTAGGACAACCTTATTTCTAGAAAGGTCTTTGTATCAAGTCTCAAATCGAAGAGGAATACAAAAATAAATATAAACTGAATTGAAATGACTTGTAATTAAAAATGTATTGTTCTAGGGACAGCCATACACCATAAAAATGGCAGGGCAACCTTGCTGGAACAACTTTCAAATGAAATTGAAAATCAAGCTTAAAAAGGAATAGCAGAAAATAAATTCTAAGCTATTACAACATTCTCACAAAGCTTGAAATAATTACAACATTCACCACCATACATACATCCCACAAAAATTAATTAAAAGATTAAAAGAATAAATCAATCAACCACAACTCAAGGGATTATAGTGGTTCGCTTGTGTGTTCACCAACTGTTATACAACAGCCACACAAAATGCTACTCCACTCCTAATATCCTTACACAGGGGATATTAGCGTTCACTAAAAATAGGTTTTCCCAGGTTCACCCAAAACCCTTACAATTGTGTCTTTGTATGTGGGCTTACACAATTAAAAAAACCCCACTTCTGAGTTTTCCTGGCTTTCCTCAGATAACCAAAATAACAAGATTTTTCTGGCAAATCTTGAAAGAAACCAAAATAATAGAAAGGAATTTACAATATGTAAAATACCTGAAAATCTCCGTCGTTGTAGCCGGGTAGAACCAAATCAAAGTAGATGATTGAATGTCCAAGTTCAATGTCCAGTACTCGATTACAATGGTTCTAATTCTAATAGATTTTAAATTAAACCAAATAGGGCTTGCCTTAATTGATTTTGATTCCAAAGAAAGGGAATAATAATTCATCTTTATCAAATCAGATTGGAATATAAGAAACAAAATTAATTAAAATAAAGCTAAGGAAAGAGAATATTAAATAAGCACACTTAGCTTAGATGGAGCACAGAATTATCTCTCAGAAGTTCGACGAAGATTGGCTTGAATACTTTAATTAAATCGATAATTTCTTCTGAGATTCGTGCACTATTTATAGGTGAGAAGATCGGGTCTTCGACTGGTCTAGAGTGCTCTTCGACTAGTCGAAGTAACAACAGATATTTGAAAAATCCGGCGGGATATGCTCTGACCGTTCTACAACTGGTCGAAGCTTTCCTACGACTGGTCGTAGGTTTTCTTCGACTGGTCGTAGGTCCTGTAAACCATCGCTGGACTTCGAGTCGAAGGTTGTACGACTGGTCGAAGATCAGTCGACACTGTTCCTACGACTGGTCGAACAGATTCCAGGACTAGTCGAAGGCTAACAGATTTTATCCGGAATTTGTAACAAACTCACGACTGGTCGAGGAATTTCTTAGACTGGTCGAAGCAAGTCTAGGACTAGTCGAAGAAGGCCTATGACTAGTCGAAGAACAGACCAATCACATGTAAAATAACATTCGACTTATGTATCCGAAATGACCTACTTCTAAGGTCAACCTATGGTCAATCAAACCTCAATCATGAAGTATGGACATTGAAGCATTAGGAACAAGTGACCTTGAAGTATCAGTCTTGAAGTCTTGATGTAGATCAATCTTGAAATCTTCATGTAGCTCAATCTTAAAAGTGGCTTGAGTTTCAGCTTGAGTCTTGAGTTCAGCTTGAGTCTTGCCTTGTGAGCAGTTCTTTCATTCAAGATCTTGAGTCTTGTACTTAAGAGCTTTGCTTGTTGTGAGCTTAGCTTGTTCATGAATGTTGATCCTTGAGAGAGCTTCACTTAAGCAAGTTATATATAACATAACAGTGATTTTGTCATCACAAATTTGACAACAGATAGGGATATAAACTATAGCACTTATAGTTATAAGTGCACGCATCGTAGAGTCTTTCGGTCAACTACTATATGTTATGATTGACCTAAGAATTCCTCGGTCGACCAAACTACATTGCACCGTATTAAAAACACTGCATCAGTAGTATCTAAGTCTTTCTCTCCATTTCTATTAGTAGTATTAGGTGGAAGTGAAGATCAAGGTTTGATTTTACTCATATTGAATATGATCAGTTCGAATGGACTAGGAGTAGATGAACCATTCAATTTGATCATAATTAAAGATAAATGTTCCAACTAGACTAATGTAAATTAAAAATAAATGCATGCTCTCATTAGGTTAATGTTAAAGATGAATGGTTTGATTTGACTATATATGTTTACAACATGAGTGGCACAGATAATGTAAGGAAACTCTAGAAGATAGACCGCACTGGATTGAATGAAAATCCACAGTGCCATTCTAAAACTCAGCTGGTCGACCTCACAAAATTTTTAAGGTTTGGGCCATGAATTTAGACGGCGTGTATAAAACATCAACATCATGATCTCACCAGTTATGTCTCAAGAAAACATTTGATAATGAGCCCACCCTTGATACCTTCCTAGGTCCCACCGTGATGTTTATTGGCCATCCAACCCGATCAATAAGATCAGACTTGGACGGAGGCAGCAGGCTGTTTGCATATTACCTGCAGGTTTCTCTCTCTCTCTCTCTCTCTCTCTCTCTCTCTCTCTCATACACACCATGATGGTCCCACACACAAAATGGTTGGCATCTCTCTCTCTCTCTCTCTCTCTCTCTCTCTCTCTCTCTCTCTCTCTCTCTCTCTCATATACACACCATGATGGTCCCACACACAAAATGGTTGGCATCACATTCTATTAATGTTGCATGTGGTCTGGCACACCTGAACCACGCTCCAAGCTTAAATTTTTGTGTGGCATCTAATGTTTGGAGTGGTTTCATATAATCATCATGCTGAATTATATGAAAATCAAAGCTGGTTCTCTCCTAGCTATTTTCTTTTGGTGAGTCCCACCTAAGTTACAAGTCAGCCTGATTATTTATTTATTTATTTGTTTGTTTCTTGGTAAGGCTTAAATTGAGATTACACATTTAATTGTTAGAGCAAATCTTACATAAACATCATAGTGGGCCCGGCAAAAATCAAGTCCAGCGCTCCTCTCTCAACTCTCATAGAGTATAGAGATTTAAAAATAAAAAATTTTTAAAAAAGAAAAAAAAGATTTGTACATCCGCAATTCTTGATTTTGACTAACTACCGTGATGTTTACCTAAGATCTACTCCAATTGTTAGATATTAGTTAAAAGCAGGCCAATAGGTAAAAATTTAGGTTGACCTGTGATGCTAATGGGCCAGACCAGAGGTGATATAACTTGAGAGAGATATCCACCCTTTTACTAGGCTCGTCCTGATAATTAGATTTAATACAAATATTAAGCCTGTATCCCAAAAATCATATCCATTGTTGATTCACATTTGGCTGCACTAAATGAAAATTGTTTGAGGTGCGAGTGTTGCCTTGTACATTTTTTCTAATCATGTGGTCCATCTGAACCATAATGGAGCTCATTAGATTTAGTCCTCCTTTTATAGACTTCTCGATAATAATACTAATTGAATGATCATAATTAGAGGTGGGCAACGATCCTGGCTAGGCTGAGTTGGGTCTAGTTTGGTTTGGCTCGTTATTGTGTCAGCCCAGTTTGTGGATCGACTTGGTTTGGGTTTCGGGCCAACCCAAGCAGCCCCAGTTTGATTTGCTCTAGAAAAATCAGGTGCGGGCCGTGATCAGTTTGGTTGAAAATTTTGAACTGAGCCGGGTCGAGTTCAAATAAGCAGTGACTCTTTTCTTTGTTGTTTGTTTAAATAGAAAAGAATTTTAAAAAGTTAGAAATAAAGACAAAAGTATCTTACTGCATGATGTTTAATATCCTCCAAAGGAGTGCAATTTCAAAATAATTATCATCATTACCTTTGGGGTTTTTGACGGTGAATCAGGGGTGGCCGGGCAAGGGCTGTTGGATAGAGGTTTGAATGGTGGACAGTGGAGGGCGTTGGCAAAACGGCAGGACAAACGGACCAAGGAGATATCGCTAGGCAAGGGGTTTCAATAGAGAGAGAGAGAGAGAGAGAGAGATATTGGGGATTGGGTGTGGCAAGAAGAGTTTAGGTTTTTTTTTTTTTTTTTTAAATTATAACTAGTATTCTACGGGCCGAACTAGTCCAAACCAGGCGAGCCGAGCTTCGGGCCAAGCTAAGTCAGTGTTGCAAGAGTTTGGGCTCAGTTCATTTTTTAAACGGGTTGCATTAGGGTATCTAGTCGCTAGCTCAAACTCCGCTTTGAACCAGCTAAATCGGGCCTTTTCGATATGGGTCGGGCTGAACTTCCAAGCTAGACCATTTTGTGCCCAGCTCTAATCATAATTTATAAAGTCAATGGCATGAGAAATGGATAGGCAAGATTATTAGCAGAAGATGGGTCTGTATTAGATTCTTAGGACCATAGATTGATATGAGTTTTGTAGAGTAATTGGTGAAGTTTAGACTAAACCTGATGGACAGTTAAGATGGTTGATTGGGATGCCAATGAGTCCCAACTAGGTGTAGAAGATTTCCATAACTGATTAGGGATTTTGACCAAAGTAGCATTATGGTATTGTCAAATACTTCAAATGTCCTAGCTAGTGCCTAACACATTTTTTTAAAAAAAATTAGGATGAAAGTGTCCTTACTTACCTTTTGTGTTGAGCCCAGCGCACGACAACAGGAGGGATTCGGATGGGGTAAATATTGTGGGGCACACCATGGTGTTTGTAAGAAATCCACACCGCTCACATGCTTTGCCGAATCATTTTATGACATGACTCTAAAAATGAGATAGATCCAAGGCTCAAGTGGGCCACACAATTGAAAATAGTGGAGATTGTATGCCCACGGTTATAACATTCTTGGGGCTAGAAAAGCTTTGGATTAGGCTAATATTTTTATTCTTGTGGTCCATCCCCATGGTAAGGACCTTATGAATGGATTAGAATGTATATAAACATTACAATGGAGCTTAGAATGGTTTGAATGGTAAACACCTATTTTCACTATTTTCAGTCATGTGACCGGCCCATTGAGTTTCAAATCAGTTTAATTTTTTATCTCATGTCTTAACATGATCTTTCAAAATGGATAAATGGACTAGATTTCCTACAAACAACATGGTGAGCCCAACATAGCTTCTGGTGGCACTAACTACCTACAAAAGAGTTTTCTCTTGAAATCCGTGTCAATGTGATGTGATAAGATGTGAATTGGGTAGCAGGACCTAACTAGAGATAGATGGTCTTGTGGGGCCCACTATGATGTATGTTTTTTATCTACACCACCATCCATTTTAAAAGATTATTTTAGGGCATGAGCCCAAAAATAAGGCATATCAAAAGTTCAAGTGGACTACACCATAGAAAGAAGTGAGATTGAAAACCTATAATTGAAACCTTCTTGGAGCCATAGAATTTTTATATGTAACTCATTTTGTAGCCCGTAGTGTTCAATTAATGGATTTGACACATATCTCAGTCGGCCTCGTAACCCTTAACATATGACAACCTAGATTGTTAATGCATGATTACTTCGATTGTTAACACATTACCACCATGACCTCAGCCATTATCACTTGACAACCTGACTCTTACCACATGACAGCCACGAATCAAACCTTGAGAACCTCGGCCTTTAGCACATGACAACCGCGAGCGACCTAGACACTTAACACATAATGTCAGAAAATGCATTCGATAGGAAAATACCAGTGCTACTTTGTTTAAACATTTTGATTTTTGGAGTGTGTGGCAGTACCACAATGCTACTTTGTGAAAACTCTTAGGGCTCGTTTGGCCGGGTGGATTGGAAGGCTTTGAATGGTATTAGGGTGGATGGCATGGATTTCTAGGTAATAATGGTGTTGTCAGTGGATTGTCTGGAGATCCATGGGATTTATATATCCCTGGATTGCTATATCCAGTCTGTTTGGCGCGCCCGGCCAATCTTGGTTTTAAACTTTCTCATCCCTTCTAATCCCTCAGGCAAATTTGAAGGATTAGGGCAGATTTGATGGGATTTAAATGTAATGATGGTGATGTCAGCGGATTGTCTTGAGATACCTGGGATTGGGATCAGATCACCGACTCTGTTTGGCACGCCAGGCCAATCCCAGGATTTGACTTCCAATCCCTTCCAATACCATCCAATCCCTTCCAATCCGACCGGCCAAACGGGCCCTTATGATTATTTGTGGCTTTGGAAGCTCTCTTTTTCTTGCCAATATACTGTAGATGTTGCAGTATGGTCGGTGAATCTAGACTGTCCAACTTGTGGACCCTATTTTGAATGACCCATAGGTGGATTAACCTCTCTAATTTAAAGATATAAGTATCTGATTAATTGACTTTTGCCTTATCTTTCTTAAGCATCCATTTAAAGGCCACAGATTGATGACTAAAATAGTGTGTTCTTCGCTGTGGACTTTCTACTGTGGGTCATCTACAATATTTCTGATAAGATAGACGGTTCAGATCAACAACCTTAGAGCCACTTGTATCACGGAGTGGCATTGCCCCATGACTGTCTAATTGGCAACCGACGTACCTTTATGACTTTGTCATGCGATATTGAGATGCATGCACTTCCTCCTGACAGGCTAATTAATTATGGGCCCCATGTTTATGGAACTGCCCCCAAAGTCAAACTAATCAAGTGATTATAACCGTTCAATTTTTTGTGTTGAACTCGTAGATTCCTGTGATCATTTTCCTTCCCAACCATCATCTAATTGCTTCTGAGTGATGGCCCCAGACCATTATCTCATCGCTGTAATCTTTTGGTCCACTCCCCAAACTATAGTGGGTCCCATAATTTGGATGGCCCGGATTGAAAGATATATGCATATATTGCATGCGACCGCGATTGGAGTAGTATGAAGCATGCCAAATCACAATTTGAAGCTGTCGCTATTTCATGCTCATCTAAAGTGCATCACATGTTTTGGATATTGGATTCAGGTGTGGATTTGAATTTTGCTATGGATGTGGAGCGAGGTGGTTGGTTATGGATGATTTGTGTTCCACTCTAATGCGTGGACGGTCTTGATGATAATAGATGGTGACCATAGCATCAGATTCTGCGGTGTTCATGATTTCAAACATTTGCCTTTTTTTCTTTTTTTTTTCTTTATGGATGCACGTTACCCGTTTGAGAACTAGAAGAAAAAAATAATTAAAACTCTACAAAAGGGTTATTCATGTGTTCAGTTTGTGGGACCACTGAGCGTTTATGGAACAGAACCTGAACCTAAATAGTGCCCTGTTGCACCTATCCGTACAAGTGGGGTCCATGTTTTCTTGAATACTATATCAGGTCACTATACACAGACCCACCCTGGATTTTGAATGGTTCTAATTTGGCCACGGTAGTCCAGCCTAATGGCGAGAGATGAATACTTGTTTAGTCATCCAACTTTCAGTGGGGCGACCCTACCGGTCACGTTGGATGACAGTGCCACACACACTTCCCGGGATTGGGTACTTCACACGTCGGTTCTTAACAAGGACTCTAAGTATGGGTTTTATCCACACCGTCCATCCATTTTGCCATATCATTTTATGGTAAAAGCCCAAAAAAGATGAAATTCTAAGGCTTCAGTGAACCACATGTTGAGATTAAACACTTATGGATCATAAAAGATTTGGATCAAGCTGATATTTGTATTTTCCCTTCATCCCCATCCATTGGAAGCGGATTGGTTTCTGTACCACACACCAGCTATATAGCTGATGATGTATTGACGTCAGCAAGTTCTGTAGGTCCCATTATGAGGTATGTGTTATGTCTAAACCGTCCATCCATTTGGCGAGCTCATCTTAAGGCTTGATCCGAAAAATAAGACAGATATAAAGATTAAGTGGGCCACACTGCATAAAGCAGTGGTGAATTGAACAGCTACCATTGAAGCCGTTTTGGGGGTCACAGAAGTTTCGGATCAATATGAAATTTGTTTTTCCTCTTCATCCATGTATCTGTGACATTATTAATAGATTGGACGGAAAATATACGTTATGGTAGGCCCTACAAATTTTTCAACGGTGAAAATCACTATCTTCACTGCTATTTTTGGTGTGATCCATTTGAGCTTCAGATATGATTCATTTTTTGTCTAATCCTTTAAAATGATCCCTAAAAATGGGTGAACGGTGTGGATATAATAAATACATCATTGTGGGGCCAATGTAACTTTGATTTAATTTGAACCGTTCGTACAACTCAGAGCTCGAGGAGCCAGCAAATCCGTTTCCTATCTATGTATCCATAAGAACAGATTGGATGCCAACTAAACATCATGAGTGTTTTTTTATACACACCATCCATTCAGATCTCCAAAAATGATGTTTAAATCTCAAGTAAACTACATCAGATCTCCAAAAATGATATTTAAATCTCAAGTAAACTACATCACAGGAAAACAACACGTGTCGCAAGCTCAAACAAGTAATTGGAAAGGGAACTCAGATTTCTTGTCCAAAGTAGGAAAATTTTCGTTTGTAAAATATAAAGTGGATCAATCAGATTACAAGAAAATAAGTCTGTTCCGGATTCTTTGGAAAGAGTTGTGTAAGTTTCATCCTCCTTTTAAACTCTTCCTTATTTCCACATCAATAGCCTACGTGAGTTCAACACCGTTTAAAATGTGATGGAGATACATCATATGTACACATGCCATAATTTTTTTTGCAATCCAGACCGTTCAATATCTGAACAGACGATGAATCGAGCATAACCAAAATATTAAAATTTGATTTTTCTTCAATTTTGGATCATTCAATATCACATTATTTTCAACTATATGTGATAGCTGTTAACTGGAATAGGGCACTTTGGATGGTTTGGATAGCTATAAATCAATGCCACATGTGAGGAGGATGAGTCACTACCATTTCCGAATGGTGCTAAACTAACATAAGAACATCTTCGTGCAAAGTAAAGAAAAAGACAGCAAGTAATATCTCTTCCTACGTCAAAGAATTAAAAGACCTCCCTGCCATAAGGCCTTTGGTACTCTGCAGAGTTTGATGGATGATACTCAGGCACTTAAAAATTGCATAAAGTAGCACAAAATTAAAACAAATTAAACTGTCCAATCAATGATATACAGTATAGGTATATCATGAACCTTGTATTTAGCTTATTTGATTACTTGACCATCGTATTGAAATGCAAAATATCCAACGGTCTTATTTCAATAAACAAGTGTCCATGAATCAGATGTTAGAATTGGTCAACCAATCCGATCAAACTTTGCTAATGGAAGCAGATTTCACAATTTAGTCGGTTTAATTTGAGTTAATGTGGCCCACGTATGTGATTTCTCAGAGCCTGCATATCAAGTGTCATACACTGCCAGAGCTTAAAACAAACTTACCTTTCAAAGCAGTTAATCAGATGGATGTGGTAGGATCTTCAAACCGACAATACGTATTTCATACACTGATTTTTCTTGTTTAACATGAGGTTTTAGTGATCCAGACCATTGGATCCGTTGGAAACACCGTGGATGGGTGATGGTCCAAAATTTTCCTTAATCAGACAATCCTAACCTATCAGTTTGTGTCCTGCAGATAGACGATAAACATGTAAAATAAAGCATCATTTTAGTGGCCAGGATCTTTCAGTCTGGCTGGATTGTTTTGAGGGATGGTCCATTCTCCTTAACTGTTGGGCCCCACTTGTTGAAATGTAAGGCGGGGTATATTGTGTATATCCTCGGGTGGAGGATCTTCTTATAATAGACGACCCTCCTTTAATTAGACAAGACAGAAAAAGGAAAGAGTGACAGAGACTGATGCTCTGGCAACGACTTACAATCTATACGCATGCGCTCTGTCTTATGGTGCCGCATGCATCCATTTCCAAACGTTCAAATCATGGCCTACTATCGATGGATCACAATCCATAAAATACTCTCAAAACATGGTCCAAGTTCCTCACTCTCCAATTTTTCGTCATCAAATGGACACATATGTTCATCAACTATTCTCTACGGTCGTACAACCGATCTCATGTTGGTAATATGCCCATCTATGGTCAGATCCTCAACTTGGACGGTTTGGATTAAGGTGAATATACACCTCTTGTATGTTGGCTGCTTGCATGTGTGTGGTATTGAGTGATCATACTCACTAAAAGCGTGGTGGCGGATCATTTCTTAACACATCCATCCATTCCTCGTATGTCATACATGCTAGTCAATCCAGACCATCCAATTTGTAGGTCCCATCGTGGATTAGCTCTATGCCGAAAATAATACTGATCTGACCTCACAAACCTTGTGAACGGTGACAACCAAGTGAAAAAGAGAATGGTCAGTTGATGAGCATCCAAAGGTGGTTGTCTGATGCACATGAAAGACATTCAAGGTCGAGTACAATTGCACCGCCATACCAGAGCATATAATATACATTAGAATTCCACTGCACAGGCCACTCAGCCAATCAAAATAAAAGGGAGTTTGGTCATTAGGGTGGTAGACTGAGGAGAGTTTCAACACCAGGTCAAAGCTACGTGGGGCCTACTGTGATGTTTGCGAGAAATTCATCCTCTTTGTTCGTTCTGCAGTATCATTTTAGGACATAGCAACCAAAACTCATACTTATCCAAAATTCAAGTGGGCCACGTGAGAAGAAATAGTTGGAATTAAACAGCTACCATTAAAACATTCATGTGGCCACAAAAGTTTTTCACCTGGCTTAGTTTTTCATGTTTTCCGTCCATCCCAGTGAGAATTAAACAGTTTAAATGGCATATAAACATCACGATAGAGCCCAAGAAAATTTCAACCGCAGAAATTTATTTATTCTATTTTCCCTCTCATATGGCTGAGTTTCGAACCTATCTCTTTTTTTTTTTTTTTGAACCCATCTGATTTTTTGTCATATATCCTTAAATAATCTCAAAAAATGGATGAAAGGGTGGATTTCTCACAAATATCAGTGGCCCCACTTAGCTTACCAGCAAAGGAACATCCTGTAAGCCGGAGATCTCATCCCATTCTCGTACCCTTTTCAAAAAGGTTTTCAAACAAACTACATCAATTGCAGCTATCATCATCGTCCACTGGTGTGAGTGCTAGTAAATGAGTCTATTGCTTGGGTGGACCTCACTGTAATATTTATCTAAAATTCATCTTGACCAACGGGTACATTACCTCATGTGTCCAATGGTCTAAAAATATTTTCATTTGTGACTCAAGTGGACAACATGATTGGAAATGATGCATATGATCCATAATGATTACCTTCCAAAATTTTACCTTAGTAGGGCCCACCTGTACTATAGATGGTCCAAATCTAAATACTTATTTGGCATCTAATGGATGGGTGAATTTCATACAACAATAACAACAATAACAATGGTCATTGTAAAAATCAAAATCAAGGGTGGAGAACTATGTCCAGCTACTTTCTTTGGAGTAGGTCATCCCATTTTTTTGAATGGCAGGAATAGATGTTACGTCACCCCCGCCAAAAATCAAAGTTCCGTGCAAGTTATAAGGAAAAACCCCACTTGCATGTGGGACTATCTTTTGATTAAGATGGCCCATTGTTATGTTATATTTATAAAATCCATTCGAAGGATTAGATATTTAGAAAAATAGATGACCCCACTAACAACAAAATCCAACCATTGAAATCTTATCATCAAAATCTTTTTTTTTTTTTTTTTTAAAGATAAATAAATACCTATAAATAACACAAGAACACCAACTAAATCCCTCTACGAAAGAAAAAGAGAAAAATGGAAGAATCTTCAAACTCAAATACCTTACTCGAAGTAGTAGATGATTTCTATATAGCTCTCCAAAATGAAGAAGGTCTCATCCCAATCTCAGATGAGAAGTTTGCAGTAGAATTACAGCTCCAAGAAGTCATATTTTCATCAATTCTCCTTATTCTTTCCACCCCATCTCTCGAAACTGCAATCATACCGTCGTCGGAGAATAACGACACGACTCCGACGGAATCTAACACGTTGGTTATAACCGAAACAGGCGAATCTTCAAGAAGCTTCTGCGACATATGCGTGGAGGTGAAACGGCCGCATGAAATGTTCATGAACAAGAACTGTTCTCATATGTTTTGCAACGATTGCATAAGCAATCACGTTGCGGTGAAGATCCAAGAAAGCATAGCAATGGTTATATGTCCTGGTTTGGAATGTAAAGGGGTTTTAGAACCTGATCTCTGCCGTCCAATCATCCCCACCCAAGTGTTCGAGAGGTGGGAAGCTGCTCTTTCCGAGTCGATGGTTCTTGGATCGCAGAAATTTTACTGCCCTTTCAAGGACTGTTCGACGCTTCTGATCGATGATGGAGGGGATGTCGTGAGACAATCAGAATGCCCGAATTGCCGGAGATTGTTCTGTGCACAGTGCAAGGTGGCATGGCACTCGGGCATTGGGTGTGAAGAGTATAAGGGATTGCATGAAGATGAGAAGGGGAGAGATGATCTGATGGTGATGGAGCTTGTTAAATCAAAGGAGTGGAAGAGATGTTCTCGCTGCAAGTTCTATGTGGAGAAGACAGAAGGTTGTATGCATATGACTTGCAGGTCAGTTTCTTACTTTCTATCTATGTATTTATCTTGATCTTGGCCGTCTATCAAGTGGATCACACCATGCACTTATACTGGATCAATTCTCATTGTCATGAGGGCTATTTGTATACAACAAGCATCGATCAACAGCTAAAATAAAATGGCCCATTTGCACATATGGTCCACCTCATGATGTCTATTATCCAGCTGCAGAAATGAAATACAATACCGAAATATTTGTTAGCTCTTATCATAGAGGAGTAATGATCAACCTCAACCGACAGATAACTACAATGGTTTTGTTTGGGTGTTTGATTTTCAGGTGCGGGTTTCAGTTTTGCTATCGATGCGGATTGACGTGGTCGTTGATCCACTCATGTAGCTGCAACACAACGTAGAGAAAGATGAAGGTTGGATGGTGATGATTGTTTTATTAATTAAGACTTTCGTGGTAGTTGATGAATTGAGTAACTTGATGATGATTGTGATCTCATCTTAGATAAATCAAACTGTGGATTTTAAGGGGGTGTTTGGATTGTAAGTTACTTTATATATAAGATATATATGTCTAAAGTAACTTATCTTGGTTTCTACCTTATAAATGTATTTAGTAAATAATGTAATTATCAGCCAAGAGGTAGAAAAGTATGCTTGTTTTATAACACCACATAAGTATTAGTTTGTTGGGTCTACCCTTAACATAGACTTCCATCATGTGGGCCCAACCTTTGATGTGGACTACTCATTATATTGGGCCAACCTTATTGCTGTCTTCAATGTGAATTGTCCAACATGTGGGGCCTACCTTCAATGTGGACCATCCACCATGGAAGGCCCACCGTCGATGTGGGCTATCCATTATGCGGGCCCACCTTGGATGTGGCCCCACCTTTAATGTGGAGCATCCATCATGTAGAGCCTAACTGCAAAGTGCCCTGTCCATCAAGTGGGGCCTGCCTTGGATGTGGATCATTCCTTATTAGGGGTTGATCTTAGATGCGAACTGCTCTCATATGGGGCCCACCTTGATATGGGTCATCTATCATGTGGGGCCCACCTTTGATGTGGACTATCATCATGTGAGGTCCACCCTGGATGCGGGCCACTCATCATCGGCACCTTTGATGTGGATTGCGCATTATGAGGGGCCCACCTTGATGTGAGTCATCCATCATTTTGAGCCTACCATCAAAATAAACAGCCTATCATGTGAGGCCCACCTTCAATGTCTATTGCCCATCATGTGGAGCCAACCTTTGATGTGGACTATCCATCATGTGGGCCCAACCTTCAATGTGGGCCGTCGATCATGTATGACCTACCTTAGATGTGGACCATTCATCATTAGGGGCCTACCTTTGATGTGGATTGCCCACTATAAGGGGCCAACCTTGCTATGGCTCATCCATCATGCTGGTCCCACCTAATTAATGTTATTGCCAGTCATGTGGGGCTACCTTTTATATCACCATCCCTCATGTGGAACCTACCTTTGATATGGATTGTACATCGTGTGGGCCCCACCTTCAATGGGCCGTCTATCATGTGGGGCCTGATTTGGATGTGGGTCATTCATCATTAGGGGTCTACCTTTAATGTGGACAATTCATTATGTGGACTCATCTTGGTTTGGATCACCCATAATGTGGGGTGCACCTTTAATGTGGACCCTCAATCATGTGGGTCCCACCTTTGATGTGGACCTCCCATCATGTGGGGCTTCCTTTGATATGGACCATCCATCACTTGGAGGGAGAAGTAGAAAAGTTCAAATTGAAAGCAAGAAAAAAAAAGTTTTGGAGATAATAACTTTTATCGCATGAGTTACTTTTATAATGATGCTTTTCAAGCTAATATAATACTTGGTATATAAACAGCCCTAAGTATTGTTAATGAAATGGCTCAAACTAGTTACATTTAGCTACCTATTTAATTTTTCTTAAACAATTTCATTGATTAATGGGTAGTTTTATCATTTTAGTAACTTTAATATGACAGAATTAGAAGTGTACAGTCCTTTGTTTGCCACAAGAGGAATTTTCTATTTGTTGCAATGTTATTGGACCACATCATACATCATTACAAACCGTAAAACATGAAATCTCTACTTGTAGCAAGCAGAGGATCTGAATTCTAGAGGAAACTATCCCTTTGACAATAACTTGTTTAACGAGAGACTTTAATGAAAAATTAATTTAAAAAGATACTGGGAAAAAATATTATATTAATCAGGTACTAATTTGTAAAATTCCCAAAATGTTATAAACTCCAACCGTGAGTTTTATGTTTAATAATCCTTCTATGACCCTTGTGGAATAATTGCTTTGGAAAAATCATCCATTGTTATTTTCTCCATATATAGTAGACAGCTATTTGGGGTAGCAGTGTGCTTTGCTGGCACCATAAGAACCAAAGCTAGAGCCAGGTGCAAACCCCACATGGACCTACCATAGTTAGAGGTGTACATGAGTTGAACCGAGTAGAGCTTGGCACAACTCGACTCAGCTCGGCCACTAGCTGACCCTAGCTCAAACTCAGCTCGGTCCTTGAGCCTGACTAGCCAGCTCGACTCGGTTCAGTTAGCAGCTTGAGCTAGTTCGAGCGAAGATTGATTTTCACAAACACATGGAGTGCACTTTTAATTTCTCGGTGTATGTAAAATAGTAACAACTGTTTAAAGATATTTCATCAAACGCCTTGTAAGCAACATCAAAATCAAGAAAAAAGGATATCTGTTTCATATACATACCTTCCTTACCATCAGTCGACACTTCGTTGAGTCATTTCATCGAACACTTGGTGAGCAACATCACTATCAAGATAACCGAGTCACCAGACTGGTTCGATCCAAGTTCGATTCAAGTTGGAGTTCGATCCGAGTCGAGTCGAGCTCGAACTTGGTTCGAAATTCTTTCGAGCTCAAAAAATCAGATCGACTCAGCTTGAACTCAGTTTCGAACCAAGTCAAATCGAGCTTTTTCAAGTCCAGCCGATCGAGTTAGCTCGGTTAGCTCGCCCAAGCTCGAGCCTATAAAGGAAACGGGTTGGGCCAGGGCCCAACCAAGCCCAACACAAAAATCTTAATTTAACACTGAATGTTCAAATCTATCCCTTTGATCTGGTGGTGCACACATGCGCAGATAAGTGGACATCTATAAAATAAAAATAAAAACCAATGTCCAGATGCAAGATGCATTTGGTGCCGATCCACATCAAAGGCGGGCCCAAAATGATGTCAGCTGGGTGGACTAAAATGATTAGAGCCTAAGCCTGGCTCAAAAATTGACTGGGCCATGCATGACAGACTACAGGCTAGTCCAAAGCCCCAGCTTGGCTAGTTGGGGGGGCCCCTCACCAAACCTAATTCTTCGTAGGTGTGCAACTCGGGTAGTTGGGCAATCCGGGTCCAACCCGACTCAAATTTCAACCCAAACTCAACTTGACCGGAATTTGTTCAACCTGGACCTAACCTGATTTCACATAGGTTCGCATTTTCCAACCTAAACCTGACCTGAGGACCTTAACAACCCCACACCAGGGCTTTCACAACCCAACCCGAGCTGGTGTTTGATCAATCCGGTTCGGGTTGACCTGAACCAAATCACAAACCTATTTCTTAGGGCTCCCAAACCAGTCAGGTGGGCTACTATAATATTTGTGAGAAATCCACTTTAGTCCATGCGTTTTGGCAAATCAAGTTTGGACAAGTGCTAAAAAAATGAGGCAGATTTAAGACTCAAGTTCGTGCATGACAGGAAACAGTGATGATTGAACATCCACCATTGAAATCTTGGTGGGGCAATGGAAGCTTTGGATGGCTAATATTTTTATATTTTCAATTCATCCCAATAAGAATGATGTAATGAACAGTGTGGATGGCATATAAACATCTATCGTGAACTCAGAAGGTTTCATTGATAGGTATTTTCCTACCTACTATTATTTACACTGTAGTTTGACCTACTTAAGTTTTGGATATGTATCATTCTTGGGCCATGTCCTAACATGATTTGAAACATAGATGGGATGGATTTCTCACAAACATCACGATGAGCCATAAGTAAGCCTTTCCACAGACATTCCACGTTTACATTTTAAAAATGAGCCATATGTAAAGCTCAACTAAACCACATCACACAAAATAGTGGGGACAATGACATCTGACGGTTCATATCAGTTTGATATAAAACTTATGTTGGCATGAAAAGTTTTTAATGGTAAGAGTTCAATTCTCACTATTTTCTATAATGCGGTCCACTTGACGTGTAGATCTGCCTCAATTATGGGGTCGGGCCCTAAAATGAGCTGAAAATTTGGATGGACGAAGTGGATAAAATAGATACATCATGGTGTGGCCGGCAGAGTTGCGACATCAGCTAGCCGGATGGTGTTGGGAGCGAAATTGCATCACACGGTGACAACTTGAAACACGGACAGAGGAATGAACATGATGATCTCGATCACCGTCTTCCTCAAGGATAACTACTCCAAATCTATAGAACTTTTTTGGACTCCTCACAAATTGTAAATAATTCATAATTTGATTGATGAAGTAAATAAATGAATTCACAACCCTTTAAATAGAGATATCCAGCAATGAGAGAAATTTTAAAATCATATTACAACTAAAACTCCTATAATTCGCAACTTACTATAAGTAGTAAATTTATTAGTCATGATGTCTACCAAAGCATAAGGTTTTCGGCCAAAATTAGTATCTTATTTGGCTTCACCACATTGTTCTCCTAATTATTTTAAACACCTTTTGCATTGGGTGCAACTCTTAAAGTCCAATGGGAGAGTTATAATCAAATTAAAACTTATAATTTATAATAAAAATGAAATTAAAATAAGAAAATGATTATCAATCCGGTGGTATTTTGCAAATACAGCGTACGGTAGGATGTTTAAAGTAGTCCCTTCCACTCCAAAATTAATGTCTTATTTGGCTTCACCACATTGTTCTCCTAATTATTTTAAACACCTTTTGCATCGGGTGCAACTCTTAAAGCCCAATGGAAGAGTTATAATCAAATTAAAACTTATAATTTATAATAAAAATGAAATTAAAATAAGAAAATGATTATCAATCCGGTGGTATTTTGCAAATACAGCGTACGGTAGGATGGTTAAAGTAGTCCCTTCCACTCCAAAACTAATGTCTTATTTGGCTTCACCACATTGTTCTTCTAATTATTTTAAACACCTTTTGCATTGGGTGCAACTCTTAAAGCCCAATGGAAGAGTTATAATCAAATTAAAACTTATAATTTATAATAAAAATGAAATTAAAATAAGAAAATGATTATCAATCCGATGGTATTTTGCAAATACAGCGTACGGTAGGATGGTTAAAGTAGTCCCTTCCACTCCAAAATCGTATATTTTAGGTGTCATATCTCATCTCGAGTTGCGAGGTATGCACGGCTCGCGGCATGACACTCCGGATCACTACTGTCCTCCACGGGGACTTTTCTGATCCATCTTAGCTATAAAACTGTCTGCCCACTGCACCAAACACATACATCATACATACATCATGATGGGCCAGTGAGCTTTTTAGCTGGGTCGAGGGGTCACCAACCAATCCGCGTCGATGTTTTATACGATCAGGACGTCCTATGGAAGGGCATGTTGACACGTGTCTCAAAAGTAAACCATTTCTCATTATTCCGTTACCCCCAAAATCATAAGTGTACGGGATCATTTCTCCTTATTTACTTCCCCCATAAGCAATCAGAACCCCTGGTCTTCCTTAACCTTTTATGTTTCTTAAAAGTCAATGTTAGTTCACCACCGTTTAAAAATTTGCGTTTTCTCTGTGTACGCACACATGGTACTTTTCCTGCAATCCAAACCGTTCAATTTCTTACCAGACTCTGAATGGAGGTTGTCCAAAACATCTAACTTAGAAGAGAATATTAGCCTCTGATTTTTTTTTCCTTCAAATTTGGACCACTCATTAAATTTTCAACCATGGTGGTGACTCTTCCCCTTCACATGTCGCAGCGATGAATGGTGTGGTAAAACCCGTACATCACAGTGGGCCTCACAAGGCTCCTGCCCTGGTTCGATTCCGAGTAGGGGCAGGACGCAAATCCGCTTACCTCAGACCATTTGACTGGAGTCGCAATTTGAATGGTCTGGATAGCCCTACAAGTGAAGAGGATGAGTCACCACCATTTCTCCAATAGTGCCAAGTTAACATAGGAACCTCTCCGTACAAAAGCAAAAGAACCCCTGGTTAAATAAAGAAAAAGATCCCAAATAATTTCTAAGACTTTCCAGGTCACATTATTCCAAAGACAAATTTACGAAAAACACCTCAATTCGGACGCGGTTTCCTTTCCTGCCAAGGATTCTTTCCCGGGAAGTTCCTGCCAAGGATTTTGTATGGGCCACTGCGATGTTCGTTAGAAAGCCACTCCGTCCATCCATCCGTTTTTTTAGATCATTTCAGTGAGGGATTTAGTGACCGCCGTTGAAATATTTCTATGGCTACAAAAGTTTTATATCAGTTTAAGATCTTGATATCATGTTATCTCGGTGAAAATGACCTTGCAAACGATTAGGATGAAATATAAACATAAGGTGAACCCTAGGAAGGTTTCAATGGTAGCCATTTCATTTCTCACTGTTTCATCTTGTATGACCCACTTGAGTTCTGAATCCTCTTCTTTTTTGGTTGGATGATAAACAATATACCTATCAATGTTCACCCTAGCTCTAAATTATTTTTCATGGTAGGACTCAACTGAATCATGAATCCACCTTATTTACCTGATTGCCTATAATCATTATGATGGGCCCGTAAAAATCAAGTCTTGAATGTCTCTCTCAACCATTTCCCTTCATGTGTGACCCACTTGATTATACATCTAATGATCAGAGCGGATCTCATCTTGATAGTTCTGACCATTAGATGTACAATCGTATGGACTCAAGTGGGCCACAAGAAGATCAACGGTTGGAGATAAAAGTCTACACTTAATATGTAAAAGGCCCACATGAAGATTATATAAAATCCATTCTAACCATTACATGACGCACTAAAACTTAGACCTCATACCTAAATGTCAGGTCCACCGGTGAATCAAGTGGGCAACGCTAAGGGGAAAATCTTGGGTATGGCCCACCCAAGTAGCAATCATGGATGGTACGGATTTTTTGGCCTTTACTCTAACATTGGGTGACTCACCTAATAATTGGAGTGGATTTCACATAAATACTAGGGTATGGCCCACCCAAATAGCAATCATTTTTTTCATCTTTCCTTAGCTATTAATTAACATTTAATAATTATTTAATTAATTTCCGATTCCAAAGCGTTTAACCGGTTGGACTTGAGAGTGTGTCATCAAAAATCAACTATAAATAACGCAAGATCACCCACAAAATCCATAGAGAAAAATGGAAGAATCATCTAACTCAAATGCCTTACTCCAAGTTGTAGATGATTTCTATATTGCTCTCTTAAATGAAGAAGATCTTATACCAATCTCAGATGAGAAGTTTGCAGTAGAATTACAGCTCCAGGAAGCTATTTTTTCATCAATTCTCCCTTATCTCCAACGCCCATCTCTCGAAATTAAGATCGAACCGTCATCAAATAAGAACAAGATGACTCCGACGAAATCCGAGACGTTGGTTAAAACCGAACGCGGCGAATCTTCGGGAAGCTTCTGCAACATATGCACGGATCTGAAAGACCCACATGAAATGTTCGTGAACAAGAACTGTTCCCATGTGTTTTGCAACAATTGCATAAGCAAGCACATTGCTGTGAAGATCCAAGAAAGCATAGCAATGGTGTTATGTCCTGGTTTCGAATGTAAAGGGGTTTTAGAACCTGATCTCTGCCGTCCAATCATCCCCACCCAAGTGTTCGATAGGTGGGAAGCTGCTCTTTCTGAGTCGATGGTTCTTGGGTCGCAGAGATTTTACTGCCCTTTCAAGGACTGCTCGGTGCTTCTGATCGATGATGGAGGTGATGTCGTGACACAATCAGAGTGCCCGAATTGCAGGAGATTGTTCTGCGCACAGTGCAAGGTGACGTGGCACTCTGGCGTTAGTTGTGAAGAGTATAAGGGATTGAATGAAGATGAGAAAGGGAGAGATGATCTGATGGTGATGGAGGTTGCTAAGTCAAAGCAGTGGAAGAGATGTTCCCGCTGCAAGTTCTATGTGGAGAAGACAGAAGGTTGTGTACATATGACTTGCAGGTTAGTTTCTTAGGCTCTATCTATCTATTTCTCTTGATCTTGGCCGTCTATCAAGTGGGTCATGAAGGCTACTTGTATACATCAAGAGTCAACAGCTAAAATGAATTTTCCAATGTGGACATGTGGTCCACCTCATGATCTTTATGATCAAGCCACAGGAATGAAATACAATACAGACCCATTTGTTAGCTGTCATTCTAGAGGATTTCATGCTCGACCCAAATCTACAGAAACTTCAATGGTTGTTTTGGGTGTCTGGTTTTCAGGTGTGGTTTTCAGTTTTGCTACCAATGCGGATCGGACTGGTCCAATCATACTAGCTGCAACCCGACTTAGAGAAAGAAGGGGGTGTTGGATGGTGATGATTGCTTCACTAATCAAGGCTTTCATGATAGTTGATGAATTGAGAATAGTATTGTTAGCCATCTTCACAATTCAATCAAGACTATAAAAAGACTTTATATGAAAAGATAGCTTTTATAAGTGTGTTATGTCTCATACTCATATGAGGATTGAAAGAAACTGTTTTTATAATTTCTTAGTGTGTGAAGTCTTTACTGTATGGATTTATTTATTCTCATAAAATTTACCAGATCATTGGGGGTTGATTCAGCCACTCCAATGATTTTTTATTACCATGAGAAAATCCAAATGTATCTTTATGAAGGCAAATAGACACTGTGGCGGCTAAAGAAGTTTTTAATGGTAGTCATTCAATCTCTATTGCATCCCATAATATGGTTTATGATGTTTCTCATTTTTGGGCTCATGGATTAGGTGCAGATTAGCTATTACCTGAGCAACAAATTAGCAGAGCCCACCTTGATATGTTTGTGGTATGTATTCCATCAGTTTTTCAGTCTCATTTTAGAATGCGATCCCAAGCCTTAAAAAAATAGTGATTAATGACCATTAAAAACTTTTTGTAAGCCACAAGTATTGTATTCTTTGTATTTTCCATTCATCCAGGTCTTCTTGGCATTATTATCAAGTTCAATTGGAAAAAAACATTACCAAATCTTTATAACGAGCCCTTTGAAAATTTTAATGGTGTGGTCCACCTTACGTTTGGATTCACTTAATATTTTAGACCATGTCCTAAAATGGGCGGGAGAAACGGATTGACAGCCTGATATCCAACACATCATCAAGGTGGGCAGGGTAACTCCTAATCAGCTCACTCATGGATGCATGGGTCCCCATAGCTTTTTAATCAGCTAGGTGGGTGGTGCACGGGTCACCAGCCAATCCGCGTCCATGCTTTAAATAGTCAACAAATCCTACATCCTACATAGGACGTGTTGACACGTGTCACAAGATTAGATGCTATGATGTATGTGATCATTTCTCATTATTAGCCTCTGCACAAAGCAATGGAAAGAGCGACGAAGTTGGATTCGCCTCTTTTTCAAGTCTTCCCGGTCTTTCGCGCTTCCAAATTTGAAAGAAAATGTTAGTTTATCACTGTTTAAAAAGTGTTGGTTGCTCTTCACATGCGTACATTATTTTTTTCCTGCAATCCAGACCGTTCAATATCTGAGCAGACTATGAAAGAAGGATGATCAGAACATCTAATCTAGAAGAGACTCTTAGCATTTAGATTTTTTTCTTCAAATTTGTACCACTCATTAAATATTAAACAATCTCTAGAGATATTAACTAGACTCCAATGTAAGTAGTCTGGATAACTGTACATGGGTGCCACGTGGGAAGAGTATGAGTCACCACCATTTTCCAAATGGTGCTAAACTAACATAGAAACATCTCCTACAAAGACATAACCACCCGCTTAAGTAAAGAAAAAGAGCCCAAATAATTTCTTAGCCAAAGAGAAAATAGAAGTGGTACTCTGTAGAGTTTGATAGATGATACGCAGGCACTTAGAACTTGCACAAGATAACATGAAATTAAATAAAATTAAACTATACAAAGAATGATACCTCGTTTAGATATATCATGAACCTTGTATTTAGCTTAGATGATTACCTGAATATCTGCTTGAAATGCTAAATATCCAGTGGTCTTATTTTAACAAACAAGTGTCCATCAATCAGATGTTAGAATTGGTCAACTAAATTCGATTAAAAATAAGCTAATGGAAGCAGGTCCCATAATCTAGTCGGTTTAATTTAAGTGAATGTGTCCCATGTATGCTATTTGTGAGAGCCTGCATACCGGGTGTCGTTCACCATCAGAGCATTAAAAAAAATCCCTTTCAAAAGTAGTTAATTAATCAGACAGATACGAAAGGACCTTCAAACCCGAGTAGGAAATACGTGCTCTCAGGTTGAAGATGGATCCCAAACCTTCAAATTGTGGCCCACTGTAGATGGATCACAATCCATAATTCACAATCAAAACATGGTCCTAAGTTCACTACCCAATGTGCGGTCATCAGATGAACAGAAATGTTTATCAACTATTCCATACGATTGTACAACCAATCTGATTTCGATATATGTCCATCTATGGTCGGTCCCACAACTTGAACGGTTCGGATTGATGCAAATGTGCACTGCTTATATGTTGGCTGTATGTGTATGGTACTGAGTGGTCATACTCAATAAAGGTGAGGTGTATCATTTCTTGACACATCCATCCATTCCTCGTACGTCATGCCATACGTATAAGTCAATCCAGACCATCCAATTTGTGGTCCCATTGTGCGTTGGGCGAATGCCAAAAGCAATTCTGATCTGACCACACAAACCTTGTGATCGGTGATAACCAAGTGAAAGAGAGAATGGTCACTTGATCAGCATCAAAATTCATCATCCCATTCAGAGTGTGAGCCCACATTTGAAATGTGGTTGTGTGATACACATGAATGACATACACGGTGGAGTATGGTCCCTCCAACGTACCAGAGTATATATAAAGTAATAGAATGCCATTATACCACAGGGCCCACTTAACCAATCAAAATAAAACGCTTGCATCAGTTGCATGCAAAACCACGGACCACTTTCAAACGGAAAGCGCACAAACCCATCGCAAAGCGCCGCTAACAATAAAATCCAACCATTGAAATCCCATCATCAAAATTAATAATAAAAAATTAGGCACTCAAAATTAGGATCATTTTTTCTATGGTGTGACCCATTTAATCAGTGGATATGACTGAACACTGTACCAGTGAATCTTAGTGGTGGGACCAACCTATTGGAAGGTCTGGATGTCACATGTACTTAATAATTTTCAAGTTATATGGTATGAGTGGAGTGTAACTTAATTGTAGTCCTGTCCGTTGGACTTGGATTTTTCTTTTTCCAGGAAGATTCACTTTTTCTCTGAAAGATGAGACAGGACCACCGCCCTAATTTTTTAGGGGACCCACCGTGATGCTTACGTGAGATCTACTCTATCCATAAGGGCTGGTAATCCGTCCAGGGAGGGCTCTGTAGGGCTCACCGTGTTGTAAGTGTTTTATCCACGCCGTTCATCGCTTTTCTCGTATCATTTTAAGATATGAGCCAAAAATGAGGCATGTTCAAGGCTTAAGTGGACCACAAAGTGGAGATTGAATATCCACCATTAAAAACTTCTTGGGAGCCAAAGAAATCTCGGATCAAGCTGATATTTGTGTTTTCACTTCATCGACGTCTACATGACCTTATGAATAGGCTGGATGGTTTTAAAAAAACATCACGTTGGCCCTTAAAAAAGTTTCAACGGTGTGTGTCATTATCAGTGCAACTTCCTTTGGTGTGGTCCATTGTAGCTGTGGACCTGCCACTTTTTTAGTATCATATCTTAAAATGATATGAGAAAAGCGGTGAACGGCGTGGATAAAACACTTACATCACGGGGGCCCCACAGAGTCGGGCGGGAGTAGGACGCAATCCACGTCCATCCATTAGATATCTAATCATACATTAGGGCATGGGGAAAAATCTAGGAGAGAGAAACGTCAACCATTGATTTTTACGGGCCCATCACGATGCTTATGTACGCAACCATTAGATGCCTAATCCAACGTTGTTACCGTTAATTTTCACAGAGCCCACCATGATGATTATATGCAATCCACACCAACCATTAGATGACACATTAAAAATTAGACCTGGGTTCTAAAAATCAGGCCCTTCATAAATTCATTTGGGCCACACCAAGGGAAATAGCTTAAAGGGTTAGTGTTGACATGTCTACTGTTTATAATCGTGTGGGTCCACCTGAATCGCTTATGCAGTTGAGTTTTTGGACCTGGCTCTACTATGTGGTGAATCACCTGATGGACGGGCTGGATTTCACGTAAACTCTACCGTAGGGCCCATCTGTTTGGGCAATCCCTTCTCCCTCAGTCGCATTTATTGGCATTAATTAACATTAATTAATTTCCCGTTCCAAATCTGACTGGACCTTGAGACTGACTCATCAAAAATCACCTATAAATAACACTAGATCAGCTATCAAATTCCTCTAAAGAAAGAAACAGAGAGAAATGGAAGAATCATCAAACTCAAATATCTTACTCGAAGTAGTAGATGATTTCTATATAGCTCTCCTAAATGAAGAAGATTTCATACCAATCTCAGACGAGAAGTTTGCAGTAGAATTACAGCTCCAGGAAGCTTATTTTTCATCGTTTCTATCTTATCTCCCACGCCCATCTCTCGAAACTTCGATCGAACCGTCTTCAAAGAAGAACAAGACGACTCCGACGAAATCCGACACGTTGGTTATTACCGAAACCGGCGAATCTTCGGGAAACTTCTGCGACATATGTGCGGAGGTGAAACCACCACATGAAATGTTCGTGAACAAGAACTGTTCTCATGTGTTTTGCAACGATTGCATAAGCAAGCACGTTGCTGTGAAGATTCAAGAAAACATAGCAATGGTGATATGTCCTGGTTTGAAATGTAAAGGGGTGATAGAACCTGATCTCTGCCATCCGATCATCCCTCCCCAAGTGTTTGAGAGGTGGGAAGCGGCTCTTTCTGAGTCGATGGTTCTTGGGTCACAGAGATTTTACTGCCCTTTCAAGGACTGCTCGGTGCTTCTGATCGACGATGGAGATGATGTTGTTACACAATCGGAGTGCCCGAATTGCCGGAGATTGTTCTGTGCACAGTGTAAGGTGGCATGGCACTCGGGTGTTGGGTGCGAAGAGTATAAGAGATTGGATGAAGATGAGAAGGGGAGAGATGATCTGATGGTGATGGAGCTTGTTAAGTCAAAGCAGTGGAAGAGATGTTCCAGCTGCAAGTTCTATGTGGAGAAGACAGAAGGTTGTTTGCATATGACTTGCAGGTCAGTTTCTTACTCTCTATCTATCTATTTATTTGATCTTGGCCGTCTATCAAGTGGGTCACACCATATACTTGTCTCTCTCAACCTAAACCTACAGATACTTCAATGGTTGTTTTGGGTGTCTGGTTTTCAGGTGCGGTTTTCAGTTTTGTTACCAATGCGGATCGGACTGGTCTGCTCATACTAGCTGCAACATGACATAGAGAAAGAAGAAGGCAGTGGATGGTGATGATTGCTTCACTAATCAAGACTTTCTTGATAGTTGATGAATTGAGGATATTAATGGGTAGCCATCCTAACAATCCAATCAAGAACACTAAATTCAGTTATTTGACAAAAAAGACTATATAGGAGAAGATAGTTTTTATATGTGTTGATGTTTTAGATTCATTTGAGGATTGAAACAAGTTTTTATTAGTGTGTGAAGTTTCTTATCTAATAGATTTATTTGTTTTCGTTTGTATTTTCAGGCTAGTTGTTTAATTTTTAATAAAACTTTCATTTTATTGCTCTAATTCAATTTTATTTTTTTTATTACCATAGTTGGGCAAATTGGATGGCAAGTATTTATTGTTGTGGCTCCAAGAAGTTTTAGATGGTAAGGGATCAAATCCTTTCCTGTACTGTGGTCCACTTGTGTTTGGGATCTACCTCAAAATTGGGCTCGTGAATGTTACTGCGTTGATAAGACACATGTACCTACCTCATGGTGGGCCCACGCTAGGTGGATATATGGGTCAACAGCCAATCCGCGTCCATGTTTTATACGGTCAGGATGTCCTACACAAGGACAAGTTGACACGTGTCTCAATTAGGAAGAGTTACGAAGTTCCATTCACCTCTGAGTCGGAAGCGGATTAGATATGACATGGTGAGTATCTGATGACTATTGAAGTGGCGTCACCAAGCCCTGTAAACCCCACCATGATGCATGTGTTGTATGCATGCGGTCCAACCATTTTTAGAGATAGTTCTATGGCATTATCAAAAAAAATGAGATAGATCTAAAGTTCAAGTGGACCCACCACAGAAAACTGTGGGAGCAGTCACACCCACTGTTGAAACATCTATAGAGCCGGCCAATGATTTATTTTTGAAATCCAAGTGATTCATAAGTTAACATTGAGATAGATGAAGTGCATATATATATATATATATATATATATATATATATATATATATATATATATATATATATATATATATATATATAGCAGCTTCACGGGAACTACCGTGGCCATTAAGAAGTTTTGAACAATGTCACTATTCCCACTGTTTTCTATGGTGGGCCTTATTGAACTTTAGATCTATCTCATTCCTTTTGTAATGCCATAAAATTATCTCTCCAAATGATTGGACGGTATGGATACATGCATCATGGTAAGATATACAGAGCTTGGTGACGTCACTTCAGTAGCGATTTGGCTACTGACCTCGTCATTATCCAATCCGCGCCACTCCGAGTCTTCCCTGTCTTTTACGTTTCCACGTTTAGAAGTCAGTGTTAGTTTGTCACTACTTAAAAAGTGGCGGTAACTCTTCATACGAACACGTCGTATTTTTCCTTATAATCCAGACCCTTCAATATATGACCGGACTCTGAATGGGGGATGAGCAAAACATCTAACTTAGAATAGAATATTTGCAATCCGATTTTATTTTTATTTTTTTCCAAAAATTTAGACCACTCGTTGAATTTTCAACCATCTCAGAGAGATATTAACTGGACTCGCAGTTTAGATGGTCTAGATAGCTGTCCATCAGTGACACGTGTGAAGATATGAGTTACCACCATTTGCCCAGTAGTGCTAAACTAACATTGGAACCTCTAGGTACGAAGAAAAAGAACCCCAGGCTTAAATAAAGTAAAAGAGCCCAAATAGGGTCTTAGACTTTCCACGTAACATTATTCCAAAGATAATAAAACGGTACTCTGCAGAGTTTGATAGATGATACGCAGGCATTTAAAACTTGCATAAAATAACATGAAATTAAATAAAATTAAACTGTCCAAAGAGTGATACCCAGTACAAATATATCGTGAACCTTGTATTTAGCTTATTTGATTATCCGAATATGGGATTGAAATGTAAAATATCCAATGGTCTTATTTCAAGACACAAGTGTCCATTAATCAGATGTTTGAATTAGTCCACTAATCCGATCAAAATACACTAATGGAAGCAGGTTCCACAATTCCGTCCGTTTAATTTGAGTTAATGTGCTTCATGTATGCGATTTCTAAGAGCCTGCGTATTGGGTGTCATACACCACCAGAGCATTAAAAAACTCACCTTCCAAAAGCTGTTAATCAGACGCATATGCTGGGATCTTCAACCTGAGAGCAAGTATTTCATCATCGGGTTTTTCTGCAAGAGGTTTTGCTGATCCAGACCATTGAATCCGTTGGACACGTATGTTCATCAACTAGTCTAAACGATTGTACAACCAGTCCAATATTGATATATGTCCATATATGGTCGGACCCACAACTTGAACAGTTTCGATTAATTAAAATGTGCACTACTTATGTATTGAGTGTTCATACTCAACAAAAATGGAATGTATCATTTCTTAAAATAAAAGGGGTATCCAAATAAAATGGAATGTATAATGGGCAATCAAATAAAATGGAATGTATAATGGGCAATCGGTCCATGACCTCATATATAGAGGAACGCTCAGCTACGCACCAATTCGCATGTCATTAAGTGCGGACCTTCTTATCAACCATCAGATAAGGCAGACGGTCTAGATGAAGGTGCTCTTAGCGCGAGCTTGAAAAAGCGAGTTTCTTTCTCTTGCACGCCTCTTCACCTTATTCTCGAACTCTCCGACATATGCGGCGGAAGCCTTTTTCACATGGAATTCTTCCACTAGAATGCTAGGTAGGTCTCACCAAGATGTTACTGATAAATCCACGCCGTCCATACATTTTAAAAAATAATTTTATGGTGTAAACCCAAAAATGAGGTAGATCAAAATCTCAAGTGGGCCACACAATGTTGATAAAACTCTCACCATTAAAAACTTGTTGGGGCTTCCAAATTTTTAGATCAAGCTGATATTTGTTTTTTTCCATCATCCAGGTCTGTATGACCTAATCTACACATTAGATGTCTAATAAATATCATGGTGGGCCCTGAAAAATATTTAACGATAAGAATCATTATCAGTGCTGCTTCCTATATCGTGGTCCACTTGAGATTTGGATCTACCTCAATTTTGGAATAATGCCCTAAATTGATAAGAAAAAATGGATGGATGGGATAGATTTCTCAAAAACATTATAGTGGCCCCCACCTAGGTTTTCAATGCGCCAAAGGCTTTTGCAGGAAATCCGTCGCATGCGTTTCGCATAAAATTCCTAGAAACCTAAGTGGGACCTACCGTGATGTTTTTAAGAAATCCAATCTGTTCATCCATTTTATGAGATCATTTCAGGACAAGTGTATAAAAATAAACCAAATCCAATACTCAAGTGAACCATATCCAACTCTCAGGTGTGCCGTACCATGGGAAACAGTGGTCATTAAAATGCCACCATTAAAAACTTCCTATGCCTCACCATAATGTTTATTTACCATCCAACCCATTGAAAATGTCACACATACAAGAATAAAGAGAAAAGAAAAATACTAGCTTGTTCCAAAACCTTTATGGCTCACACGAAGTTTTTAGAGGTCAATCACCACTCATTCCTATGGTGTGGTCCACTTTATATTTGGACCTGCTTTACTTTCATTATTATGACCCTAATATGAGCATGAAAAACTGATGGACGACATGGATACACACGCATACATCAAGGTGTGCCCCACGGTTAGGGAAACACCCGCTATCCTGTTACCATGGTAACACCTGATCCGCTCCCATGGGAAGCAGATTGCGTACTGAGTAACTCAGTACGGTAAGCGTACTGAGTAAACTCTGTGGAGTCCACCTTGACTTATGTATTTTATCCACTTCGTCCATCCATTTTACCTGATAAATTTAGGGCTTGCACCTAAAAATGAAATATATTCAAACCTCAATTGAGCCACACCACAGGAAACAGTGTGAATTAAACATTTACCATTGAAAATTTCTTGAGAGCCATGGAAGTTTTGGATCAAGCTTGTATTTGTGTTTTACCTTCATCCATGTTTGTGTGATCTTATGAACAGGTTGGATGAGAAATAAAAATCACTGTGGGCCCTATAAAGGTTTCTACAGTGGAATCATTATTCAAACTATTTCATGTGGTATGGTCCACTTGATATTTGGGTATGCTTAAATTTTGGTCTCAACCCATAAAATAAGATGGAAAAATGGATGGACGGTGTGGATAGACCATATACATGTGGTATGTGGACCACTCAAAGCTTCCGCCCGTTCCCACAGACGGGCAGAGGTAGGACGCAATTAGATATTCTCTAATTGACAAGTTGTGTACTCAGGTGCAAGTCCCTACCGAAGTGACGTCACCAAGCTCTGTGGGCCCCACTATGATGTATGTGCTGTATCCACGTCGTCCATCCATTTTGAAATATTATTTTAGTGCATGAGCCAAAGAATGACGCAAATAAAAATCTGTACTGGACCCATCACAGAAAACAGTGGGGAGAGTGATTCCCACGGCTGAAACTATCCTAAGGCTCACCATAATGTTTATTTGAAATCCAACCTGTTCAAAAGTTAAAAGATTAATGACATAAGGTAAAACACAAATATCATCTTGATCTAAAACTTTTGTAACCTTTAGAAGTTTTTAATGGTGGACATCAGTCTCCACTGTTTTTGTGCTGGGGTCCATTGGAGCCTTGGATTTAACTCATTCTTTGAATACTGCCTTAAAATGATATCTCCCAATGGATGTAAGGCATAGATACTGAACATATATCATGGTGGGACCCATGAAATTTGGTGACGTCACTTCAGCAGCCAGTCTGGCTACTCAACCTGTCAATAGCTAATCCACGCTCCTCGTGACTACTGGAGGTGAATTTCTGTGCTGGGAACCAGGTGGGGCCCACCGTGATGTTTATATGGAATCCACCCCGTCCATCGGTTTTGCGAGCTCATTTTAGGCTATGAGGCTAAAATTGAGGAGGATCCACGACTCAAGTGGTCCCTACTAAAGGAAAAGGTGATTAGGGAAATTCATACTGTTGAAACCTCCATGGTTCTACCTCCATAATGAGGTACGCAATCCGCTCCAAGAGTCCAGGTCCTTCGGGATCTTGCTAAGTTGGCTGGAGATCTAATTTAGGTAGGGCCCACCATGATGTTTTTGCAAAATCTATCCCAATCATCCATTTTTTGAGCTCATTTTAGGACTAAAGACCAAAAGCAAGCAGTATACATACTTAATTGAGCCTTAGTGAAGGAAAAGGGGGCAGGCAAATTCCTACCATTGAAACCTCTTTGGGGTTGACAATGATGTTTACATGTCATCTATACCATTCATAACATCATTCCTACCAGGATTATCTGAGAACACAAATATTATCCTAATTCAAAACTTTTGTAACCTTCAAATATTTCAATAGTGTAAGTTTAATCTTTACGTTTTTGGCCCACTTGAATATTGGATTCGGCTCATTTTTATATGCATGTCCTAAAATGATCTCATAAAATGGATGGACGGATTGGATTTCTCAAAAACATTACGGTGGGTCCCACCTAGGTTTCCAGCGCGAATGGCTTTCGCAGCGCGAAGCGGAAGCCTTTCGCGCATTTGAAACCTAGGTGGGGCCCACCATAATATTTTTGATAAATCTACCCCATCCATCCATTTTTTTCTTATCATTTTAGGGCATTATCCCAAAATTGAGGTAGATCCACATCTCAAGTGGACCATGATATAGGAAGCAGCGGTGATAATGATTCTCACCGTTAAATATTTTTCAGGGCCTATTGTGATATTTATTTGACATCTAACCTGTAGATTAGGTCATACAGACCTGGATGATGGAAAAAAACAAATATCAACTTGATCCAAAAATTTGGAAGCCCCGGTAAGTTTTTAATGGTGAGAGTTCAATCAACCTTGTGTGGCCCACTTGAGATTTTGATTTACCTTATATTCGGGTTTATACTATAAAATTATTTTTAAAAATGTATGGACAGTATGGATTTATCAGTAACATCTTGGTGAGATCTACCTAGCATCCCAGCGGAAGAATTTCATGTAAAAAAGGCTTCCGAGAGTTTGAGAATAAGATAAAGAGGCATGAAAGAGAAGGAAACTCACTCTTTCAAGCTCGTGCTAAGAGCGCCTTCATCTAGAATGTCTGCCTTATTTGACGGTTGATAAGAAGGTTCTCACTTAATGACATGCGAACGTGCGTAGGTAAGCGTTCCCTCCTCATATATATATATATGGGAAAAGGTATTATGCGCTCCAGTTGATGGGAACGTCCCATGAGGTTCAGCTGTGTGGGCCTCACCGTGATGCGTTTCGAACATCTACCCCATCAGTTAGATGCACCATTCCATCGTGGGCCTAGGTCTCAAAAATCAAGTCAATCCGTGACTTGTGTAGGCCACACCACATACAGAAGCGGAGAGGGGCCGTGCACCATTAAAACATTCATAATCATTTTTTGGGCCCACTGAGATGTTGTTTGCAAATCCAGCCCATCCATTATGTGTGTCCCACTTGGATGAGGGTTCAAACCAAGTTTCAGCAGCATTCAAAACTCAAGTGGGCCCCACAAAGTGCTTTTATATGTTTTTGGCATGTCTTCACATGATTTTAGATGGTATGGCCCACCTAAGTTCCGTATACGGTTGATTTTTGGAATATCTCATAATTTAGAGGGGACCCATCAAATTCACGATGTTAATGGTCGACACGCATCACGGTGGGGCCCACACAGCTCGACCTCACAAGAGCTTACCGTGAGGTCGAGCGCATAGTACCTTTACCATATATATATATATATATATATATATAATAGAATTCCACTACACATGGGTCACTCAACCAATCAAAATAAAAGGCACTTGCATCGGAACCACTTTCTACGGAAAGCATATAAATCCATCGCAAAGCCACACTAACAAAAAATAAATAAATAAAAATCAACCGTTGAAATCCCATCTTCAAAATCTATTTTTTTTAAAAAATTAGGCACTCTCAAGTCGAACGGGTTAGACTATACCTCAAGAAGCGGATTGTGACCTGCCCCCACCCGGGCGTTAATCAGTCGACGAAAGGGATCTGTGGGGCCCACCGTAATGTCTTGGGTTTCGTGGGGAGTGGCGACGTGCAACAACAATGGACGTCGTTAGATTTTTCTTTTTCTAAATATGGTACTTGACGATGGACGGTTTGGATGAGGGGCGGTTGCAAAATCCACGACCGCAGAAGGAGGGATGTGGGAGAGGGAGTCTTAACTTCCAATGTGCGTTAACAGCACGCATGCACGCACGTTGTGTTTTTTTAAAAAACAAAAAATTATAGGGTGGATCAGATTGGCGGGACCCACCGAATGAACGGTTTGGATCAGAGTGGGTTTGAGGACAGCGACGGGTCCAGACCCAGGACGTAGCTAGAGAGGGAGGATCTGTGGGGGCCACCGTGATGTATTTGTTATATCTAAGCCGTTCATTCATTTTGAAAGATCATTTTATCGGATGAACCCAAAAATGAGTCATGTTTAAAGCTTAAATGGACCACACCACATGAAACAGTGGAGATTAAGTAACTACCGTTGAAAATTTCTTTGAGGTCGGAGAAGTTTTGGATGAAGCATATTTATGTTGTCCATTCATCCGGGTTTATGTGAGTATATGAACAGGTTGGATGGAAAATAAACATCACTGTGAGCCGTAGGAATGTTTCAACGGTGGGCATTATTGTCTCCGGTGCTTTCTGTGGTGTGTTCTACTTGGGCTTCAATCTGCCTATTTTTGGATCATGATCTAAAATTAGCTGTGAAAATGAATGAACGGCGTGGATAAAACACATACATCATGGCGGCCCAACACAGTCCCTGACAGGACCGTCCGATTCTGGCTACGTCACCGAATCCGGGCCCTAGAAAATAGGAAGGAGTGTAGCTATTGCGCTGACGCACGTCACTGTATATATTCTTTTTGAAACGCGGCGGACCCACTATGATGACGGGAGAGATGCAATCCGTTCATTAGCTTTAGGGAAGATGCAAAACAGAGAGACTACCGACCCTTGGCCCATCCTTATGTTAATGTGAGATCCACTCCGACCATTAGATGTGTAATTCCACTTTATACCCATGAAAAAAAAAATTTAAAAAGTTTTATAATCTCTGATTCAAATGGGCTACAAAATAGAAAACAGTTGGGATAAAGATATCTGCCCTTGATTTATACAGGGCCCACCATGCCGATTATATTCAATCCACTCCAACCATTAGATAACATATTAAAACTTAGTACCGGTCTTAAAAATGTGACTCATTTGTGATTCAAGTGGGCTATACTTGAAGTAAATAGATTGGAGGGTGAGCATTGACCTATATATTGTTTCTAATAGTGTGGTCCACCAATATCATGGATGTGGGGCTGAGTTTTTTTTCCCTGGCTCAAACATGGATCACTCACCCGATGGTTTGATGGTTGGGATGGATTTCACATGGTTACAATGGTGTGGCCCACCCATTGGGCAACCCCCTTTCCCCCTCTCTCTCTCACACATTTATTAACATAAATTAATCATTTAATTAATTTTCATTTCCAAAACGTTGAATCGGTGGGACTTGATAGTGACTCGTAAAAATCACTTATAAATAACACTAGAACACACTTACAAGCTCTCTTAAGATAGAAACAGTGAGAAATGGAAGAATCATCAAATTCAAATACCTTATTAGAAGTGGTAGATGATTTCTATATAGTTCTTCTAAATGGAGAAGAGCTCATACCAATCGCAGATGAGAAGTTTGCAGTAGAATTACAGCTCCAGGAAGCTATTTTTTCATCAATTCTCTCTTATCTTCCCCGCCCATCTCGCGAAATTAAGATCGAACCATCTTCAAAGAAGAACAAGACGACTCCGACGAAATCCAACACGTTGGTTATTACCGAAACCGGCGAATCTTCGGGAAGCTTCTGTGACATATGCGCAGAAGCGAAACCGCTGCATGAAATGTTCGTGAACAAGAACTGTTCTCATGTGTTTTGCAACGATTGCATAAGTAAGCACATTGCGGTGAAGATCCAAGAAAACATAGCAATGGTTATATGCCCTGGTTTGGAATGTAAAGGGGTTTTAGAACCCAATCTCTGCCGTCCAATCATCCCTGCTCAAGTGTTTGATAGGTGGGAAGCAGCTCTTTCTGAGTCGATGGTTCTTGGGTCGCAGAAATTTTACTGCCCTTTTAAGGACTGCTCGGTGCTTCTGATCGACGATGGAGATGATGTCGTGACACAATCGGAGTGCCCGAATTGCAGGAGATTGTTCTGTGCACAGTGCAAGGTGGTATGGCACTCGGGCGTTGGGTGCGAAGAGTATAAGAGATTGAATGAAGATGAGAAAGGGAGAGATGATCTGATGGTGATGGAGCTTGCTAAGTCAAAGGAGTGGAAGAGATGTTCCCGCTGCAAGTTCTATGTGGAGAAGACAGATGGTTGTATGCATATGACTTGCAGGTCAGTTTCTTACTTTGTATCTATCTATTTATCTTGATCTTGGCCGTCTATCAAGTGGGTCACACCATGCACTTGTCCTAGCTCAAAAATCAGCCTGTTCTGATTGTCAGGGCTACTTGCATACAACAAGAATCAATATCTAAAATAAATATTGCAAGTTGCATATGTGATCCACCTCATGATCTTTATGATCAAGCCACATGAATGTAATACAATTCCGACCCATTTGTTAGCTCTTGTCCTAGAGGATTTTGTCCTCAACTCCAACTACAGATACTTCAATGGTTGTTTTGGGTGTCTGGTTTTCAGGTGTGGGTTTCAGTTTTGCTACCGATGCGGATTGACGTGGTTGTCGACCCATTCATGCTAGCTGGAACATGATAGGGAGAATGAAGAAGGTGGTGGATGATGATGATCCCTTCACTAATCAAGACTTTCGTGACATGTTGATTGTGATCTCATCTTAGATAAAGTAAAGCTGAGGTTTTTAATGATTGTTACTGAAATAGGCCATTTGAGGATAGTAATGGATGGCCATCCTCACAATTCAATAAAAAACAATACATTCAGTTTTTTGCCATAAAGAGACTATATATAGGTGGAGATAGTTTTTGTAAGTATATATTTTGATGTTTTATGGTTATTTGAGGATCAAAAGAAACTGTTTTTCCTGTCTAACCTTATCTGATCCAGTATGAATTTTTAGTCCCTTATTGGGGTATGAATTTACATGCATATCATCGCAGTGGTGGGTCTGAAGTAGATCACATTGCCCTAGGGGTCTTGATGGGCCACTTATACTAAGGCCATTTTGCCCAAAAAAAATTGATTATTCTTCTCTAATTTTATTCTCTTTTGGGGCAAAATGAAGGTGGGTGGAATCCAATGCATGCCAAGCTTATAGATAAGGGAGGAAATTAACAAACAGAATGTGAGGATACTTCAGCAGTATTTTTAATTCAATCCCATCTAATACCACCTGATACACTGAACCAAACAGACCCATAATGTTAGGATAGGGGATAGCACGTCAAGAGCATTCTATACCGGTTCTTCACTGGTAGAGGTGTGAACTATCTCAAAGATATTGACATGGTGGTACATGACTCGACCAAATAGTAATTCTGAGACATTGACCATATCGCTTCTTAAATCCCCAATTTGCATCGCAAGTGTGAAGTTACTTTTCCGTACAGATTTATTTATTTTCATTAGTATTTTTTTTTCATAGTAGTTGAAGATTTAACAAAACCTTTGATTGATTCCTTCAATACAATGATTTTTTACTACCATAGGTGGGCCCAATTGGGACCCACCTGTAAATTAGGCACTGGACTGCTCATAATTCATCTTCCTATCTGTGTTCTCTCAGATTGGTGGGATTGGGACTTACATCTGGAGTATGTGGTACTGTAACTAGGATCACACAAGTCTGAAATAATGCAGTGGCAGGCAGCAGATCCAAACCATCCATCTAATGGTTCCATCAGTGAATGAACCATAGATAATTAATTAGACTAACCATCCTAGCCATGAGAACAGTGGCCTTCAAATGGACAGTAAAATTGGAATCAGTGAAAGTTGAAATTCAACAAGAAAAATGAAGGGCTACAACGATCCATTCAGTGTGAATTTTATGGGCCATCTACTAGACCACTGGATTGAAACACTGGATCAACAACCACACCAGTCGTGCGTAAGTTACTGAACATCGAATGCCCCCTTCCGAAGGAATGTAGTCAATTAAAAACCTGAAAGTGGACCATATCATAGAGGACATACCAGAGAGAGAGAGACCAGCCATGCAACAGTTACTGAACATTGAACGTCCCCTTCCTAAGGAATGTAGTGAATTTAAAACCTCAAAGTGAATTTAACTGTTGGAAAAGCTTATTTGGACCACATTTATGCAAATGGAACACTAACTTTGGTTAGTAGGTAATCTCTAATGTTATCAATAGAATTATATAGGAGTGTTTTTAAGAAAAGAAAAGAAGGCCCAAACAATGCATTTCTTGCAACCGCAAAAAGAAATAGAAAAAGAAGATGGTGATGAAAGAAAGAAAGAGTTTCTCAAGAATATCATTCAACAATAATTAGAAAACTAAGTCATGTGTATTTAGAGTCACTTTAATCTTTAAAAAACAAGGTTTTTCCCTATAATTGATCTCTTAAGCATTGTTCAAAACCCCAATTAACAGACTGTGAAAACCCAAGATTCGCAGTTTGGCTGGGATTTGCTTATCTTCTTCAAGATTGGAGAGTTTTTGACCCAGAGTCTAATTCGAAAACTGAAAAGAACCATTAATGAGCCAAAATATGAGTAATCTCATTTAAATTAACAGTAATTATGTATTAGAGATCTAGATCTCTAATAATAATTGCTGTTTGCTAAAATGAGATCTTAGTCTCATTTTTAGGAATCTACCAAACAGGGTCTAAGATTTCTATCATTCCTTGAAATGAGGTGGGTACTACTAAAATCCTCATGCTAGAGTGAAAACAACCATCCCATGCATATTCAAAATTCTAATAGATTTTATGGAAAAGAAAGTAGAATATAACACCTCAGATTAAACGTCTGTGATCAATGAACAACTTCCCCCACAACATCCAGCCTCCTTATGCTTAGAACCTACATTTTCAGACGTCCAAGATCAGGTCACCTAGGCAAGAGATGAAAGAGTTTTCTTCTTGACGGATTCAAACTAGATTCCTATCATCCTGACCTTGACTTGCAGCTGAAGGAATTTGACATAGTCAATGATATATCATCAAGCATCAACGCCTTGTACGTCTGCACAAAGAAAAGGTGGAAGATTTAGCATCTCTCCAGTTCCAGTGATGGCAGCACAGAGGCCATTCTAAATTCTACCTTCCCACACACACAGATGCCAGTGGAATGCACAAAATCAAGGCTATACTTGCAGTACTCATATATAGGAGGGATTATTTCCATATACATAAGGATGTAAATCACCCAAGATTCAGTGATTCAAGTTAATGATTTGATAGCGAAAGGGAAAATCCACCAAAAAAAAATTTGCCCTGACTGGGTAATTCTAACCTTTCAATTACTCACCTACATAGATAGAAGAAAAAAGAAATAGAAGAATGGTCCAGGAAAATGGACAAAGATTGGGTGGTGAGGATCCTTCAATCATGAAATCTTTTGGGGTATCCACAACCCATTGTGGGGATTCTGAGCCACCGAACCATGGGCCCCACTTGTACGAAATTGGCACATAAGGAAACCACATGTTCTGTTGCATTAGGGCCTACCCTGCAGTCCCTCGCGCCTGAAAGGCTCAATCTCAATTCTCAGACTTTCTTGAGAAATACCAAAATCTCTTAAAGATAATGTTTTCCAACTAAGAATTTGTTTGTTCTACAAATAAGCTATGGATCACTACAGATTTTACAACAATGAAAGCCATTTTTTCTCCTCCAGTGAAGGTAATTCAGTTTTCTTTCCAAATTTACCTCGAAGGTTAGAGGATTTACTGATGAGAGTGAAGGATTCTAGGCTACCGGTAAGAAGATCTTCGGCTATCGTTTGAGGATAGGGATTCCTTGGAATATGTTTGGATGCTTGATGGAATTACAATAATTTAAGATCTAACATGAAAAACACGGAACTGAAAATAGGGTTTGGTCGCCATTATGATTTCAAATTGAGAAACCCCAACTTTGTTCATCTACCTTACCCTATTTAGAATTGGATTATCACAATTCAGTTCAATTGAGCACCTAAACACATCCTTTCTCATGTCTGGGAAAGGGTCGAAGTCACACAGAAACTAAGAACTGAACCCATGATGAGAATTAAAAAGCACCCTTTGTGAATTTCATGAAAAGATTCACGTTGAAAATGGTATGCATTAGAACTAAGGTCAAAGTGAGACGATACCTTATTAGAATTTGGGACAAGTTCTTGCGAGTTCTTCTTCCTTTCATCAATTCTCTCTCGGAAGCCGCATTTGTTCATTAGATTAAAGCAACCAACTTCCCAATTTTGAAAAGTCAGAAACTAGACCAAATTCCAGAACACAAATGACAGGTTGCGGACACTTTCATGGCAAAGATGGACCAGAGAAGGCCCAATTAAAGTTCGAAATGATCTAGACTGTCGGAACCTTAAAACAGTCATATTTCGAAAACCAGAATAAGTTTTTCAACGTATCTTTTTTTGGTAGGAGAAGCTACTTTAGCCAACCAACCCGCTAGGTTTCCAACCCCGGATTTTTGAGATTCCATCAGATCGATGGTCAAAAGTCCATTTTATTTTTGTTTTACTATAAATAGTAAGTTTTAGTTCTATTATAGCTTTTGATCCTTTAAGTTTTAGGGCCAAGGAAATTTAGGAGAACAGCGTGGTTAGTCCAAATTGGACACTATTTTTGGCCGAAAACCATGAAATTTAGTAGGGGAATGATGACCATCTATAAATTAAGTTTACTATTTATAGTAGGTCACCTTTTTAGGGAGAGTCTAAAACTCCATCCAAGGTTTGAGGTCATTATTTAAAGGATTATAATTTCTTTCTTTTTTTTTTCTTTTTTTTTTTATCATCTATCAATTTATTTTCGAATTTATTAGAAATTATTTCTATTTTATCCCTCATGGATTCAAGGAAACTCTGTGAGGAATTCAGAGAGCTCCGTGGATTTGGAGTAGTTATCCCTAAGGAACACGACAATCAAACTCATCACATCTTTTCCTATGTCAACAAACCACCAAGAACATTTACAAGTGGGCTACAATGTAAAAAATTAAAAATTAAAAAATGCAGAGAATATGATCACTCTCTATCTATCCATCCATCAATCTCAATTTATCTATCAATGTATCTATCTCATATGATGATAATATCATATACTAACCAATCCAGCATTATTGTGTGGATATGTGGCCTGACCATTGCATGCTCTCACCGTGGTTTTACTGCTCGATTGCAACTAGCAACATCGGCAGAGATTGTAATTGAGAAACAGAAGATTGGTACATTATATAATGCTCTCACTGTGGACTTGCTTGCATTCAGCCCCCATTTCTCCCTTCTGAGATATAAGCTGCCTTGATTATGAAGAAGCTCTGTCATCATGACATACTCAATAATCTCCTCATCTAGAAGATGCCTTCATAGCATGTCATCTAATGGTTGGAGCAGATTTTATATAAGCATCATGGTGGACCATGCATGTAAAAATCAAGGGTGAACATCTCCCTCTCAATTTTTTTTCTTTTTGTGGCCCACCTAAATCACGGGTCTGCCTATGTTTTTGTACATAGGCTTAATGTAGGATTACACATCTAATAGTCAGAGTAGATCAAGCAAAAATACCACAGTGGGCCCGTAAAAAATCAAAGGGCGGCATGTATAAATTTGCTCCAAGGTGTTGAACTATAGGTTAAGGTCCAACCAACATATAACTTTTGATCTTTTTTGTTCATACAAAATCCACGTCTGATAGATTTTACTAATTATTGGAATCACCTCTTTGAAAAATTAGCAACATCCACCCATTGGGTGGACCATACTTATGTTTCACTATTTACCAATGAATCCAGATCCTCTGCTTACCATGAGTAGGAAAATCCTGCTTTCCTGGATTGTGATTGGTCCACATCATCACTGATGCTACAAAGCACTGCTTCATTAAATGCAATGTATGATGATGTGGTCCAATTAGATTGCAACAAGCAGAATTTTCTTGCTTGTGACTAGCAGAAGATCTGGATTCATTTACCAATATCTATAAGATGTTTTATATGGTGTGACCTAGTTAATTAGTAGGTAGGACTGGCCACTGTGGTAGGAGAATTGTACACATGCCTGAAAGAGAACCAAATTGTATGACGATTGACATGTGGCCATGATTAAAGTGGCATTTGAATAAGGTGGCATACCCAACATGTCAATGAAAGACCTACCGAGGCAAGAATCCAATTACGGATTTGGACATGATACACTTAGATCATCTTTCACAATTCTTCTTAAGTGGGAGATCTTTTGGAGAAATTTGAAGGTCTTGCCATGATCACGAAGATTCTGTATATAAATCTGAAGACCAGACCAATATCCAAGTAGATTGGCCAAATCAGGAGAGAATTGACACCAGTAGATTGGTCCTATATTCAGGCATTAATCAGAATTAAGAGAATTAGAGATTAGAATCTATTGTATCTGGTCCCACAACCAAAAGGGAGTGAGATTGAGGAAATGTAGAAATAACACCACAAAAATCTCTCTTAGGATTTAGGAACGGTTTTAAACCGTGGTTCAAGAAGGGCGTCGCAAAAATTAGGAACGGTTCCCAACCGTTTCTGAAATAGGGCGTCGCAAAAAATTAGGGACGTTTGAAAACCGTCGCAAATTTTCAATCTCCAACCCCCTTCCCAAATCGTTCTTAATTTTTGGGGAAGGTATTTTTTCTTATTTAAAAATAGTTTTAATCCAAAAAAAAAAAAAACCATGTTCTTACGAGTAAAATCCAATAAAATTGTAGCAGCACTACAATTTTAAGCACATGAGAAAAGCCTACATCAATAGTAAAGATTCTCCAAAATGCAAAAAAAAAAAAAAAAAAAAAAAAACAACGTCCAAGTTGATATACCCTCTTCTCCAAAACAAGCATGTATTTGAAGTCAATTTTTAATTTAGGTTAAACCCTTCTTAATTTTAGGAACAATATTTTTCCTTAGGAAGGATTTTGAACCCTTCTTATTTAGGAAGGGTCGATAAAAGCCATACAACTATTGAGAAAGGCAATAATTTTTTTATTATTGGCACCTGTATTTTTTTTAATATTTGAAATCCAAATAATATTGCAGTACAATTAAACAAGGTGCAATGTATACGGACCTTGACAAGATACATAACCATCACCATGATACTGAACACCATCCACTATAGGGCATTGACATAATCTACCCCTGAAAGTGTCCTAAACAAACAGACAATCCAAAGATCAGTGAGAAGTGAGAAATAAGACATCATTCACTGAGAAACCCACCTCTATACAATGGTCGTATGTTTTTACCACATGAAAACTATCTTAACATGTATCATTCGCAAGATGCATTTAACACTATCTCATTCACAATACCTTGCAAGTAGAAATATTCAATTTCTAGTTCTGCCAACAGCCGTCATTCCTTTCAAGGCACTAGTTAGTCTCAAGATCTGTACACACGACAGGAAAAACCCAATAAAAATTCAATGCCTAGATCCCATAAGGAATTTCTAGAAACCAATCTCGACTAGAAAGCCGTAGGCATGTGTTTAACCTCCACTCAAACCATATGCTTGTTTGCGTAAAAATAGACTTGCTGATGCTTTATGCCATGAGAGTTTCACCTTCTCTATTAACTGCATCGGACCACAACAACATAATCACCAAATCATGTGGATGATGAACAAAATCATGAAATCCAGTAAAAAAAAAAATGAACCTCTTTGTTGCTAGCACTGATAGCTCAACCAAACAAAGACGAGACTATCTTCTAGCCAGCAAGATTAGAAAAGAGTGACCTAACGTAACCAAATCAAGAGAAATAGAAGATTCAAAATAGGCGAAAAGCAGCCCACACCACCAAGACCATCCTATGTCAGCATGTTTTGCAATGAATTATGATAACCATGGGAACTATGAAATCCAAATGCACTTTTACATCAAGTGTTGAAACTCAAAAGCAACCCATTCAAATGACCGTTATTGAATCATAATACAAAATCAAAGCAAGGTCACTGATATGAAGGATTTTTGTCCTTCAAAGTATATGCTAAGAAATAAGGAAACAACTTAAAAGAAAAAAGTACAGCTTTGACGACATAAATGGATAAGTATTGCAGACTCCATGCAATGCAAATGTTCATCAGATCATGGTGCTAAGGCCAAGAACTGTCTGTAGAACTGCAAATGCAGCTTGGAAGAAGCAAGAATCCATCAATTTTCTTTCTTTCATCAACTTGGGGAGAACCCCAACTGACCAAAATCTTTTTCATATGCATATTTTATGTCCCTGTTTTCTACATACTATTGAGGTAGCTTAAGAAGCTTGGTACTCTCATTTTTTAGTGCTTTCAACATAAATATGTACGGACTCACTAACAACAAAATGGTGTTAGTGTACAAGTAGTGTACAAAGGAGGGAAGAACGTCATAGTATACATCACTTATCTTAATGGTGCCACTCCTGCTCTCCTCCATCTTGTTCTCCAGCATTTCTTTAAAAACTGAAGATTTGCTCGTCCATACAAGAAACTTCGAACAAGCGTAGCTAGACAAATGCGTTCAAAAAGTTCTATCTGAATACAACTTTGAGGCTAACCAAACGGCCCCAAGATAAACATGAATATAGTATAAGTGCTACATATGCACGCCACAAAAGCACTTATACATGCATGTGCACACATAAAGACACTAGCATGTTGCATCTACGAAAACTTCCCTGTTACTGTAGTCTGTCACCATTCAACACTTTCAGTACTTACAAGGAACGAATGCTATCCTTAATTTCCTGTAGATGATTATCATCCTTCCAATGAGCTGTTGCATCAATGTCACAGATGACCAAATATTAGAAGGTATATGAAAAAACTAAGAGATCATCTTGACCTGATTCAGAATGCCAGCTTCCAACAGTCCAAAAGAAAATTGACATAGGATAAGGCCACCAAGTATTACTAGATAAAAGAGGAGAGTCAGGGTTCCAATGTGCTTCTTCTTTTGAACTTCGAGATACTTCCTGCAATTGTATGATTGCCCTGATTTGTGGCTTAAGATCATTCATGGAGAATTGCTATAGCGGCAATAGTACGGGAACTAAGAAATGGAAAGGAAAGGCAAAATTTCAAAAGCATTATGATAATCACTGGAGTGTTACCTTTTTAAAAAATTTCCCATAGGTTATGGTTTCAGTTATGATTGGCTGTTAGATGGTGGGTGGGCTCCTGGCACGATTGATTTGAAGATCCAACGGTTGCCTACCTTCTGATGAGGGTGATTTTATTTTTATTTTTGTGAAATGGGCACTAAGGTGGTCATTCATAAACCAAGAACATATAAAAAGATGAAAATTCTGTTCATATTGGAAATGCATTTATCAATCCTGATTAGGAAAAGAGAATATAAATGAAATTGAATTACCTGATTGTCCCAGTCAGTTCTCCATGTAAGGTAAGATAGTACAAGAGTATGAACAACCGTGCCGAACAGCATTCCAATCCAAATCCCCTACAAAACAAATAACATAATTAAGAAAACCAACCTCCTATTGCTGCATTTAGCAGTTTTTTCCAAGCAGTCATTTGGTAGTATAGATTCTTGGAAGTTAGGATTTTCAATAGTGGATTTTTGAACAACATTCCAAACAACCTTGCACAACATAAAAACCAAATCAAGATGCATTGAAAAAAAAAAAGGAAGAAGAAGAAGAACCAAAAGTTAAGCTTATTTGATTATCTATCAGATTGGTGGAAATTTATTGGAATGGCTAAAAAATGAAAAATATCCAATGGCTTCAACAAACAAGCATCAACGAATCAGGGGCTAGGACTGCTCAACTATTCTGATTTTCAGACTGTAACTCAGCAATAGTGGTTTCCAAAATTTAGTTGGTTTAATTTGAATTATGAATGCCACAACCATCAAGAAACAAAACCTAGATGGGAAAAGCAAAGAAAGAGCAATTTTTGAAATCCAAGAGGTCTCTCTGACCTTCTGCCCTCTCTCTATATATTTCACAGCAAAGAGCTCCTTATT